>NC_079190.1:12201004-12406004 GCF_029499605.1 Hyla sarda | reverse complement strand
AGGAGGTCAAGATAGGAGGATGGGAAAGGAGGTCGGGATAGGAGGTCGGAATAGGAGGACGGGATAGGAGGTTGAAATAGGAGGACGGGATAGGTGGTCGGGATAGGAGGTCGGGATAGGAGGTCAGGATAGGAGGTCGGGATAGGAGGTCGAGATAAGAGGACGGGATAGGAGGTCGAGGACGGGATAGCAGGACGGGATAGCAGGACGGGATAGGAGGTCAGGATAGGAGGTCAGGATAGGAGGTCGGGATAGGAGCTCGAGATTGGAGGACGGGATAGGAGGTCGAGGACGGGATAGCAGGATGGGATAGGAGGACGGGATAGGAGGACGGGATAGGAGGTCAGGATAGGAGGTCGGGATAGGAGGACGGGATAGGAGGACGGAATAGGAGGACAGGATAGGAGGACGGGATAGGAGGTCGGGAGAGGAGGTCGGGATAGGAGGTCAGGATAGGAGGACGGTATAGGAGGTCGGGATAGGAGGACGGGATAGGAGGTCGGGATAGGAGGTCGGGATAGGAGGATGGGATAGGAGGACAGGATAGGAGGACGGGATAGGAGGTCGGGATAGGAGGTCGGGATAGGAGGTCGGGATAGGAGGTCGGGATAGGAGGTCGGGATATGATGACGGGATATGACAACAATATATGAGGACGGGATATAAAGTCAAAAGTTTCCTCCTTTGTTTATTTTCCTCCCCAAAAAGGATTAGGAAGGAAAAACCGGGCAACGCCAGGTACTCAGCTAGTATATATATATATATAGTACATAGACAGTGATGTGTTCTGTATCTCCCATGTTATCTCTGTGATCCGCTACAATGTATCCTGCTGGGGTTTGTTATCTCAGCTGAGAATGTTACAATGTGACTACATGAAGACATCTACAGACCTACAGGACATCACTGCGGAAGAACTACAACGCTCAGCAGGATTAATTCTGACCGTATGAAAGGATAATATACAAAGTGTATTTGAGAAGGTTTAAGAACTAAATAAAAGATAGGATACATAATAAATAGATAGATAGATAGATAGATATGAGATAGATAGATATGAGATAGATAGATAGATAGATATGAGATAGATATGAGATAGATATGAGATAGATAGATAGATATGAGATAGATAGATATGAGATAGATAGATATGAGATAGATAGATAGATATGAGATAGATAGATAGATATGAGATAGATAGGAGATAGATAGATAGATAGATAGATATGAGATAGATAGATAGATGTGAGATAGATAGATTTGAGATAGATAGATAGATATGAAATAGATAGATATGAGATAGATAGATAGATATATATGAGATAGATAGATAGATAGATATGAAATAGATAGATAGATAGATATGAGATAGATAGATAGATATGAGATAGATATATATGAGATAGATAGATATATCTGAGATAGATAGATAGATATGAGATAGATAGATAGATATGAGATAAATAGATAGATAGATAGATATGAGATAGATAGATATGAGATAGATAGATATGAGATAGATAGATAGATATGACATAGATAGATAGATAGATATGAGATAGATAGATAGATAGATATGAGATAGATAGATATGAGATAGATATGAGATAGATAGATAGATATGAGATAGATATGAGATAGATAGATAGATAGATATGATATAGATAGATATGAGATAGATAGATATATAGATATTAGATAGATAGATAGATAGATAGATATGAGATAGATAGATAGATATGAGATAGATAGATAGATAGATATGAGATAGATATGAGATAGATAGATAGATATGAGATAGATAGATAGATAGATAGATAGATATGAGATAGATAGATATGAGATAGATAGATATGAGATAGATAGATAGATATGAGATAGATAGATATGAGATAGATAGATATGAGATAGATAGATAGATATGAGATAGATAGATATGAGATAGATAGATAGATATGAACATTCAAAAACAAATTAGCCAACTCTATTATGTAGATGTAGTAGAGAAGTGTTTGTCATCTGATTTTTTTTAAAACAGAGAATCCGCAGTAAATTCTTCCTTCATCATCTCTTATGTCATTTATCCTCCTGTACAGACACTGACACAGAAGAATAAACATCGTCTCCACTATATATATATATACTCTGACAAGAGCAGGAGATTCAATACAAAGAGCCAAGACAAGCTGTAATAATATATAATAATAATAATAATAATAATTTATCACATTCCGTGTCCCCTGACATATCAGCCTATCAGGATCCTCACGTGCAGATGTAGCAGAGCTGACCTGTGTGATCAGTGTATATACCACATTGTATGACACCTCAGCTCTGTACATCTCTCCTGACCTGTGTGATCAGTGTATACCACATTGTATGACACCTCAGCTCTATACATCTCTCCTGACCTGTGTGATCAGTATATACCACATTGTATGACACCTCAGCTCTGTACATCTCTCCTGACCTGTGTGATCAGTATATACCACATTGTATGATACCTCAGCTCTGTACATCTCTCCTGACCTGTGTGATCAGTATATACCACATTGTATGACACCTCAGCTCTGTACATCTCTCCTGACCTGTGTGATCAGTGTATACCACATTGTATGACACCTCAGCTCTGTACATCTCTCCTGACCTGTGTGATCAGTGTATACCACATTGTATGACACCTCAGCTCTGTACATGTCTCCTGACCTGTGTGATCAGTGTATATACCACATTGTATGACACCTCAGCTCTGTACATCTCTCCTGACCTGTGTGATCAGTGTATACCACATTGTATGACACCTCAGCTCTGTACATCTCTCCTGACCTGTGTGATCAGTATATACCACATTGTATGACACCTCAGCTCTGTACATCTCTCCTGACCTGTGTGATCAGTGTATACCACATTGTATGACACCTCAGCTCTGTACATCTCTCCTGACCTGTGTGATCAGTATATACCACATTGTATGACACCTCAGCTCTATACATCTCTCCTGACCTGTGTGATCAGTATATACCACATTGTATGACACCTCAGCTCTGTACATCTCTCCTGACCTGTGTGATCAGTATATACCACATTGTATGATACCTCAGCTCTGTACATCTCTCCTGACCTGTGTGATCAGTATATACCACATTGTATGACACCTCAGCTCTGTACATCTCTCCTGACCTGTGTGATCAGTGTATACCACATTGTATGACACCTCAGCTCTGTACATCTCTCCTGACCTGTGTGATCAGTGTATACCACATTGTATGACACCTCAGCTCTGTACATGTCTCCTGACCTGTGTGATCAGTGTATATACCACATTGTATGACACCTCAGCTCTGTACATCTCTCCTGACCTGTGTGATCAGTGTATACCACATTGTATGACACCTCAGCTCTGTACATCTCTCCTGACCTGTGTGATCAGTGTATACCACATTGTATGACACCTCAGCTCTGTACATCTCTCCTGACCTGTGTGATCAGTATATACCACATTGTATGACACCTCAGCTCTGTACATCTCTCCTGACCTGTGTGATCAGTATATACCACATTGTATGACACCTCAGCTCTGTACATCTCTCCTGACCTGTGTGATCAGTATATACCACATTGTATGACACCTCAGCTCTGTACATCTCTCCTGACCTGTGTGATCAGTGTATATACCACATTGTATGACACCTCAGCTCTGTACATCTCTCCTGACCTGTGTGATCAGTGTATATACCACATTGTATGACACCTCAGCTCTGTACATCTCTCCTGACCTGTGTGATCAGTGTATATACCACATTGTATGACACCTCAGCTCTGTACATCTCTCCTGACCTGTGTGATTAGTGTATACCACATTGTATGACACCTCAGCTCTGTACATCTCTCCTGACCTGTGTGATCAGTGTATATACCACATTGTATGACACCTCAGCTCTGTACATCTCTCCTGACCTGTGTGATCAGTGTATACCACATTGTATGACACCTCAGCTCTGTACATCTCTCCTGACCTGTGTGATCAGTATATACCACATTGTATGACACCTCAGCTCTGTACATCTCTCCTGACCTGTGTGATCAGTGTATATACCACATTGTATGACACCTCAGCTCTGTACATCTCTCCTGACCTGTGTGATCAGTATATACCACATTGTATGACACCTCAGCTCTGTACATCTCTCCTGACCTGTGTGATCAGTATATACCACATTGTATGACACCTCAGCTCTGTACATCTCTCCTGACCTGTGTGATCAGTATATACCACATTGTATGACACCTCAGCTCTGTACATCTCTCCTGACCTGTGTGATCAGTGTATATACCACATTGTATGACACCTCAGCTCTGTACATCTCTCCTGACCTGTGTGATCAGTGTATATACCACATTGTATGACACCTCAGCTCTGCTACATCTCTCCTGACCTGTGTGATCAGTATATACCACATTGTATGACATCTCAGCTCTGCTACATCTCTCCTGACCTGTGTGATCAGTATATACCACATTGTATGACACCTCAGCTCTGTACATCTCTCCTGACCTGTGTGATCAGTGTATATACCACATTGTATGACACCTCAGCTCTGTACATCTCTCCTGACCTGTGTGATCAGTATATACCACATTGTATGACACCTCAGCTCTGTACATCTCTCCTGACCTGTGTGATCAGTGTATACCACATTGTATGACACCTCAGCTCTGTACATCTCTCCTGACCTGTGTGATCAGTGTATACCACATTGTATGACACCTCAGCTCTGTACATCTCTCCTGACCTGTGTGATCAGTGTATATACCACATTGTATGACACCTCAGCTCTGTACATCTCTCCTGACCTGTGTGATTAGTGTATATACCACATTGTATGACACCTCAGCTCTGTACATCTCTCCTGACCTGTGTGATCAGTATATACCACATTGTATGACACCTCAGCTCTGTACATCTCTCCTGACCTGTGTGATCAGTATATACCACATTGTAACACACCTCAGCTCTGCTACATCTCTCCTGACCTGTGTGATCAGTATATACCACATTGTATGACACCTCAGCTCTGTACATCTCTCCTGACCTGTGTGATCAGTGTATATACCACATTGTATGACATCTCAGCTCTGTACATCTCTCCTGACCTGTGTGATCAGTATATACCACATTGTATGACACCTCAGCTCTGTACATCTCTCCTGACCTGTGTGATCAGTATATACCACATTGTATGACACCTCAGCTCTGTACATCTCTCCTGACCTGTGTGATCAGTATATACCACATTGTATGACACCTCAGCTCTGTACATCTCTCCTGACCTGTGTGATCAGTGTATACCACATTGTATGACACCTCAGCTCTGTACATCTCTCCTGACCTGTGTGATCAGTATATACCACATTGTATGACACCTCAGCTCTGTACATCTCTCCTGACCTGTGTGATCAGTGTATATACCACATTGTATGACACCTCAGCTCTGTACATCTCTCCTGACCTGTGTGATCAGTGTATATACCACATTGTATGACACCTCAGCTCTGTACATCTCTCCTGACCTGTGTGATCAGTATATACCACATTGTATGACACCTCAGCTCTGTACATCTCTCCTGACCTGTGTGATCAGTATATACCACATTGTATGACACCTCAGTTCTGTACATCTCTCCTGACCTGTGTGATCAGTGTACACCACATTGTATGACACCTCAGCTCTGTACATTTCTCCTGACCTGTGTGATCAGTGTATACCACATTGTATGACACCTCAGCTCTGTACATCTCTCCTGACCTGTGTGATCAGTGTATATACCACATTGTATGACGCCTCAGCTCTGTACATCTCTCCTGACCTGTGTGATCAGTGTATATACCACATTGTATGACACCTCAGCTCTGTACATCTCTCCTGACCTGTGTGATCAGTGTATACCACATTGTATGACACCTCAGCTCTGTACATCTCTCCTGACCTGTGTGATCAGTGTATATACCACATTGTATGACACCTCAGCTCTGTACATCTCTCCTGACCTGTGTGATCAGTGTATATACCACATTGTATGACACCTCAGCTCTGTACATCTCTCCTGACCTGTGTGATCAGTGTATATACCACATTGTATGATACCTCAGCTCTGTACATCTCTCCTGACCTGTGTGATCAGTGTATACCACATTGTATGACACCTCAGCTCTGTACATCTCTCCTGACCTGTGTGATCAGTGTATACCACATTGTATGACACCTCAGCTCTGTACATCTCTCCTGACCTGTGTGATCAGTGTATACCACATTGTATGACACCTCAGCTCTGTACATCTCTCCTGACCTGTGTGATCAGTGTATACCACATTGTATGACACCTCAGTTCTGTACATCTCTCCTGACCTGTGTGATCAGTATATATCACATTGTATGACACCTCAGCTCTGTACATCTCTCCTGACCTGTGTGATCAGTGTATATACCACATTGTATGACACCTCAGCTCTGTACATCTCTCCTGACCTGTGTGATCAGTATGTACCACATTGTATGACACCTCAGCTCTGTACATCTCTCCTGACCTGTGTGATCAGTGTATATACCACATTGTATGACACCTCAGCTCTGTACATCTCTCCTGACCTGTGTGATCAGTGTATATACCACATTGTATGACACCTCAGCTCTGTACATCTCTCCTGACCTGTGTGATTAGTGTATATACCACATTGTATGACACCTCAGCTCTGTACATCTCTCCTGACCTGTGTGATCAGTGTATACCACATTGTATGACACCTCAGCTCTGTACATCTCTCCTGACCTGTGTGATCAGTATATACCACATTGTATGACACCTCAGCTCTGTACATCTCTCCTGACCTGTGTGATCAGTATATACCACATTGTATGACACCTCAGCTCTGTACATCTCTCCTGACCTGTGTGATCAGTATATACCACATTGTATGACACCTCAGCTCTGTACATCTCTCCTGACCTGTGTGATCAGTGTATACCACATTGTATGATACCTCAGCTCTGTACATCTCTCCTGACCTGTGTGATCAGTGTATATACCACATTGTATGACACCTCAGCTCTGTACATCTCTCCTGACCTGTGTGATCAGTGTATACCACATTGTATGATACCTCAGCTCTGTACATCTCTCCTGACCTGTGTGATCAGTGTATATACCACATTGTATGACACCTCAGCTCTGTACATCTCTCCTTACCTGTGTGATCAGCATATTTCATATGACACCTCAGCTCTGTACATCTCTCCTGACCTGTGTGATCAGTATATACCACATTGTATGACACCTCAGCTCTGTACATCTCTCCTGACCTGTGTGATCAGTGTATACCACATTGTATGATACCTCAGCTCTGTACATCTCTCCTGACCTGTGTGATCAGTATATATCACATTGTATGACACCTCAGCTCTGTACATCTCTCCTGACCTGTGTGATCAGTGTATACCACATTGTATGACACCTCAGCTCTGTACATCTCTCCTGACCTGTGTGATCAGTGTATACCACATTGTATGACACCTCAGTTCTGTACATCTCTCCTGACCTGTGTGATCAGTATGTACCACATTGTATGACACCTCAGCTCTGTACATCTCTCCTGACCTGTGTGATCAGTGTATATACCACATTGTATGACACCTCAGCTCTGTACATCTCTCCTGACCTGTGTGATCAGTGTATACCACATTGTATGACACCTCAGCTCTGTACATCTCTCCTGACCTGTGTGATCAGTATATACCACATTGTATGACACCTCAGCTCTGTACATCTCTCCTGACCTGTGTGATCAGTGTATACCACATTGTATGATACCTCAGCTCTGTACATCTCTCCTGACCTGTGTGATCAGTATATACCACATTGTATGACATCTCAGCTCTGTACATCTCTCCTGACCTGTGTGATCAGTATATATCACATTGTATGACACCTCAGCTCTGTACATCTCTCCTGACCTGTGTGATCAGTGTATATACCACATTGTATGACACCTCAGCTCTGTACATCTCTCCTGACCTGTGTGATCAGTGTATATACCACATTGTATGACACCTCAGCTCTGTACATCTCTCCTGACCTGTGTGATCAGTATATACCACATTGTATGATACCTCAGCTCTGTACATCTCTCCTGACCTGTGTGATCAGTGTATACCACATTGTATGATACCTCAGCTCTGTACATCTCTCCTGACCTGTGTGATCAGTGTATACCACATTGTATGATACCTCAGCTCTGTACATCTCTCCTGACCTGTGTGATCAGTGTATATACCACATTGTATGACACCTCAGCTCTGTACATCTCTCCTGACCTGTGTGATCAGTATATACCACATTGTATGATACCTCAGCTCTGTACATCTCTCCTGACCTGTGTGATCAGTGTATATACCACATTGTATGACACCTCAGCTCTGTACATCTCTCCTGACCTGTGTGATCAGTGTATACCACATTGTATGACATCTCAGCTCTGCTACATCTCTCCTGACCTGTGTGATCAGTGTATATACCACATTGTATGACACCTCAGCTCTGTACATCTCTCCTGACCTGTGTGATCAGTGTATACCACATTGTATGACACCTCAGCTCTGTACATCTCTCCTGACCTGTGTGATCAGTGTATACCACATTGTATGACACCTCAGCTCTGTACATCTCTCCTGACCTGTGTGATCAGTGTATATCACATTGTATGACACCTCAGCTCTGTACATCTCTCCTGACCTGTGTGATCAGTGTATATACCACATTGTATGACACCTCAGCTCTGTACATCTCTCCTGATCTGTGTGATCAGTATATACCACATTGTATGACACCTCAGCTCTGTACATCTCTCCTGACCTGTGTGATCAGTATATACCACATTGTATGACACCTCAGCTCTGTACATCTCTCCTGACCTGTGTGATCAGTGTATACCACATTGTATGACACCTCAGCTCTGTACATCTCTCCTGACCTGTGTGATCAGTATATACCACATTGTATGACACCTCAGCTCTGTACATCTCTCCTGACCTGTGTGATCAGTGTATATACCACATTGTATGACACCTCAGCTCTGTACATCTCTTCTGACCTGTGTGATCAGTGTATATACCACATTGTATGACACCTCAGCTCTGTACATCTCTCCTGACCTGTGTGATCAGTATATACCACATTGTATGACACCTCAGCTCTGTACATCTCTCCTGACCTGTGTGATCAGTGTATATACCACATTGTATGACATCTCAGCTCTGCTACATCTCTCCTGACCTGTGTGATCAGTGTATACCACATTGTATGACACCTCAGCTCTGTACATCTCTCCTGACCTGTGTGATCAGTGTATATACCACATTGTATGACACCTCAGCTCTGTACATCTCTCCTTACCTGTGTGATCAGTGTATATACCACATTGTATGACACCTCAGCTCTGTACATCTCTTCTGACCTGTGTGATCAGTATATACCACATTGTATGACACCTCAGCTCTGTACATCTCTCCTGACCTGTGTGATCAGTGTATACCACATTGTATGACACCTCAGCTCTGTACATCTCTCCTGACCTGTGTGATCAGTGTATATACCACATTGTATGACACCTCAGCTCTGTACATCTCTCCTGACCTGTGTGATCAGTATATACCACATTGTATGACATCTCAGCTCTGTACATCTCTCCTGACCTGTGTGATCAGTGTATACCACATTGTATGACACCTCAGCTCTGTACATCTCTCCTGACCTGTGTGATCAGTGTATACCACATTGTATGACACCTCAGCTCTGTACATCTCTCCTGACCTGTGTGATCAGTATATACCACATTGTATGACACCTCAGCTCTGTACATCTCTCCTGACCTGTGTGATCAGTGTATACCACATTGTATGACACCTCAGCTCTGTACATCTCTCCTGACCTGTGTGATCAGTATATACCACATTGTATGACACCTCAGCTCTGTACATCTCTCCTGACCTGTGTGATCAGTGTATATACCACATTGTATGACACCTCAGCTCTGCTACATCTCTCCTGACCTGTGTGATCAGCGTATACCACATTGTATGACACCTCAGCTCTGTACATCTCTCCTGACCTGTGTGATCAGTATATACCACATTGTATGACACCTCAGCTCTGTACATCTCTCCTGACCTGTGTGATCAGTATATACCACATTGTATGACACCTCAGCTCTGCTACATCTCTCCTGACCTGTGTGATCAGTGTATACCACATTGTATGACACCTCAGCTCTGTACATCTCTCCTGACCTGTGTGATCAGTATATACCACATTGTATGACACCTCAGCTCTGTACATCTCTCCTGACCTGTGTGATCAGTGTATACCACATTGTATGACACCTCAGCTCTGCTACATCTCTCCTGACCTGTGTGATCAGTATATACCACATTGTATGACACCTCAGCTCTGTACATCTCTCCTGACCTGTGTGATCAGTGTATATACCACATTGTATGACACCTCAGCTCTGTACATCTCTCCTGACCTGTGTGATCAGTGTATACCACATTGTATGACACCTCAGCTCTGCTACATCTCTCCTGACCTGTGTGATCAGTATATACCACATTGTATGACACCTCAGCTCTGCTACATCTCTCCTGACCTGTGTGATCAGTGTATACCACATTGTATGACACCTCAGCTCTGTACATCTCTCCTGACCTGTGTGATCAGTGTATATACCACATTGTATGACACCTCAGCTCTGTACATCTCTCCTGACCTGTGTGATCAGTATATACCACATTGTATGACACCTCAGCTCTGTACATCTCTCCTGACCTGTGTGATCAGTATATACCACATTGTATGACACCTCAGCTCTGCTACATCTCTCCTGACCTGTGTGATCAGTGTATACCACATTGTATGACACCTCAGCTCTGTACATCTCTCCTGACCTGTGTGATCAGTATATACCACATTGTATGACACCTCAGCTCTGTACATCTCTCCAGACCTGTGTGATCAGTGTATATACCACATTGTATGACACCTCAGCTCTGTACATCTCTCCTGACCTGTGTGATCAGTGTATATACCACATTGTATGACACCTCAGCTCTGTACATCTCTCCTGACCTGTGTGATCAGTATATACCACATTGTATGACACCTCAGCTCTGTACATCTCTCCTGACCTGTGTGATCAGTGTATACCACATTGTATGACACCTCAGCTCTGTACATCTCTCCAGACCTGTGTGATCAGTGTATATACCACATTGTATGACACCTCAGCTCTGTACATCTCTCCTGACCTGTGTGATCAGTGTATATACCACATTGTATGACACCTCAGCTCTGTACATCTCTCCTGACCTGTGTGATCAGTGTATACCACATTGTATGACACCTCAGCTCTGTACATCTCTCCTGACCTGTGTGATCAGTATATACCACATTGTATGACACCTCAGCTCTGTACATCTCTCCTGACCTGTGTGATCAGTGTATATACCACATTGTATGACACCTCAGCTCTGTACATCTCTCCTGACCTGTGTGATCAGTGTATATACCACATTGTATGACACCTCAGCTCTGTACATCTCTCCTGACCTGTGTGATCAGTGTATACCACATTGTATGACACCTCAGCTCTGTACATCTCTCCTGACCTGTGTGATCAGTATATACCACATTGTATGACACCTCAGCTCTGTACATCTCTCCTGACCTGTGTGATCAGCGTATTTCATATGACACCTCAGCTCTGTACATCTCTCCTGACCTGTGTGATCAGTATATACCACATTGTATGACACCTCAGCTCTGTACATCTCTCCTGACCTGTGTGATCAGTGTATACCACATTGTATGACACCTCAGCTCTGTACATCTCTCCTGACCTGTGTGATCAGTATATATACCACATTGTATGACACCTCAGCTCTGTACATCTCTCCTGACCTGTGTGATCAGTATATACCACATTGTATGACACCTCAGCTCTGTACATCTCTTCTGATCTGTGTGATCAGTATATACCACATTGTATGACACCTCAGCTCTGTACATCTCTCCTGACCTGTGTGATCAGTGTATATACCACATTGTATGACACCTCAGCTCTGCTACATCTCTCCTGACCTGTGTGATCAGTGTATACCACATTGTATGACACCTCAGCTCTGTACATCTCTCCTGACCTGTGTGATCAGTGTATACCACATTGTATGACACCTCAGCTCTGTACATCTCTCCTGACCTGTGTGATCAGTGTATATACCACATTGTATGACACCTCAGCTCTGTACATCTCTCCTGACCTGTGTGATCAGTATATACCACATTGTATGACACCTCAGCTCTGTACATCTCTCCTGACCTGTGTGATCAGTATATACCACATTGTATGACACCTCAGCTCTGTACATCTCTCCTGACCTGTGTGATCAGTGTATACCACATTGTATGACACCTCAGCTCTGTACATCTCTCCTGACCTGTGTGATCAGTATATACCACATTGTATGACACCTCAGCTCTGTACATCTCTCCTGACCTGTGTGATCAGCGTATTTCATATGACACCTCAGCTCTGTACATCTCTCCTGCCTCTGTTACCTTATCTGCGGTGGAGGATTTCTGGGCTCCTTGGCTTTCTATGAAGTGAGGATTGTGCCAGGTCCTTGAAGTCATTCATCCCTGTATCTTCCTATGTGAGAAGCTTCACTGGAAACTTTGCAAAACTGAACAGGAACTAAGACATTTTCAGGGAAATATCCTGCGATCCTTATATGGGACCTGCCTGTATACTGTGCGGGCGGGAGCCAGGTCTTAGTGCTAGTAGTGTTATAAGGATGGGCTGATCTGAAGATGAGCAATGAGATCACTGATATACAAGGATAAAGAGCTATCACCTATTATATCCGAATCATTTATTATCTCCTCATGTAGGGGACAGCCCCGAAAGGATATACATTATATATATACTGTAGAGCTGCACTCACTATTCTGCTGGTGAGGTCACTGTGTACATACATTACATTACTTATCCTGTACTGATCCTGAGTTATATCCTGTATTATACTCCAGAGCTGTACTCACTATTCTGCTGGTGAGGTCACTGTGTACATACATTACATTACTTATCCTGTACTGATCCTGATTTATATCCCGTATTATACTCCAGAGCTGCACTCACTATTCTGCTGGTGAGGTCACTGTGTACATACATTACATTACTTATCCTGTACTGATCCTGAGTTATATCCTGTATTATACTCCAGAGCTGTACTCACTATTCTGCTGGTGAGATCACTGTGTACATACATTACATTACTTATCCTGTACTGCTCCTAAGTTATATTCTGTATTATACTCCAGAGCTGCACTCACTATTCTGCTGGTGGGGTCTCTGTGTACATACATGACATTACTTATCCTGTACTGATCCTGAGTTATATCCTGTATTATACTCCAGAGCTGCACTCACTTTTCTGCTGGTGAGGTCACTGTGTACATACATTACATTACTTATCCTGTACTGATCCTGATTTATATCCCGTATTATACTCCAGAGCTGTACTCACTATTCTGCTGGTGAGGTCACTGTGTACATACATTACATTACTTATCCTGTACTGATCCTGAGTTATATCCTGTATCATACTCCAGATCTGTACTCACTATTCTGCTGGTGAGATCACTGTGTACATACATTACATTACTGATTCTGTACTGATCCTGAGTTATATCCTGTATTATACTCCAGAGCTGTACTCACTATTCTGCTGGTGGGGTAACTGTGTACTTACATTACATTACTTATCTTGTACTGATCCTGAGTTATATCCTGTATTATACTCCAGAGTTGTACTCACTATTCTGCTGGTGAGGTCACTGTGTACATACATTACATTACTTATCCTGTACTGATCCTGAGTTACAAAAGTTTGGGCACCCCAGGTAAACATTTGTATTAATGAGCATAAAGAAGCCAAGGAAAGATGGAAAAATCTCCAAAAGGCATCAAATTACAGATTAGACATTCTTATAATATGTCAACAAAAGTTAGATTTTATTTCCATCATTTACTCTTTCAAAATCACAGAGAAACAAAAAATGGCGTCTGCATAAGTTTGGGCACCCTGCAGAATTTATAGCATGCACTGCCCCTTTGCAAAGCTGAGACCTGCCAGTGTCATGGATTGTTCTCAATCATCATCTGGGAAGACCAGGTGATGTCAATCTCAAAGGTTTTAAATGCCCAGACTCATCTGACCTTGCCCCAACAATCAGCACCATGGGTTCTTCTAAGCAGTTGTCTAGAAATCTGATACTGAAAATAGTTGAGGCTCACAAAGCTGGAGAAGGCTATAAGAAGATAGCAAAACGTTTTCAGATGTCAATATCCTCTGTTCTGAATGTAATTAAGAAATGGCAGTCATCAGGAATAGTGGAAGTTAAAGCAAGATCTGGAAGACCAAGAAAAATATCAGACCGAACAGCTTGCAGGATTGTGAGAAAAACAATTCAAAACCCACGTTTGACTGCAAAATCCCTCCAGAAAGATCTGGCAGATACTGGTGTTGTGGTACACTATTCCACTATAAAGAGATACTTGTACAAATATGGTCTTCATGGAAGAGTCATCAGAAGAAAACTTCTTCTATGTCCTCACCACAAAAATCAGCGTTTGAACTTTGCAAATGAACATATAGACAAGCCTGATGCATTTTGGAAACAATTTCTGTGGATTGATGAGGTTAAAATTGAACTTTTTGGCCGGAATGAGCAAAGGTATTGTTACGCCTAGCGCTCCGGGTCCCCGCTCCTCCCCGGAGCGCTCACGGCGTCTTTCTCCCTGCAGCGCCCCGGTCAGTCCCGCTGACCGGGAGCGCTGCACTGTTTTGGCCGTTGGGGATGCGATTCGCACAGCGGGACGCACCCGCTCGCGAGTCGCATCCCAGGTCACTTACCCGTCCCGGTCCCCTGCTGTCATGTGCTGGCGCGCGCGGCTCCGCTCTCTAGGGCGCGCGCGCGCCAGCTCTCTGAGACTTAAAGGGCCAGTGCACCAATGATTGGTGCCTGGCCCAATTAGCTTAATTGGCTCCCACCTGCTCCCTGCCTTTATCTAGTCTCCTCCCTTGCACTCCCTTGCCGGATCTTGTTGCCTTGTGCCAGTGAAAGCGTTTAGTGTGTCCAAAGCCTGTGTACCTGAACTTCTGCTACCCATCCTGACTACGAACCTTGCCGCCTGCCCCCGACCTTCTGCTACGTCTGACCTTGCCTCTGCCTAGTCCCTTGTACCGCGCCCATCTTCAGCAGCCAGAGAGGTGAGCCGTTGCTAGTGGATACGACCTGGTCACTACCGCCGCAGCAAGACCATCCCGCTTTGCGGCGGGCTCTGGTGAAAACCAGTAGTGGCTTAGAACCGGTCCACTAGCACGGTCCACGCCAATCCCTCTCTGGCACAGAGGATCCACTACCTGGAAGCCGAATCGTGACAGTAGATCCGGCCATGGATCCCGCTGAGGTGCCGCTGCCAAGTCTCGCTGATCTTCCCACGGTGGTCGCTCAGCAATCGCAGCAGATTGCCCAACAAGGACAGCAGCTGTCGCAGTTGACCGCCATGTTACAGCAAATTCTGCCCCTGCTACAGCAGCAACCATCTCCTCCGCCAGCTCCTGCACCTCCTCCGCAGCGAGTGGCCGCTCCTAACCTCCGCTTGTCCCTGCCGGACAAATTTGATGGGGACTCCAGACTCTGCCGTGGATTTTTGTCTCAGTGTTCCCTGCATATGGAGATGTTGTCAGACTTGTTTCCTACAGAACGGTCTAAGGTGGCGTTCGTAGTAAGCCTTCTTTCAGGAAAGGCCTTGTCTTGGGCCACACCGCTCTGGGACCGCAATGATCCTGCCACAGCCACAGTCCAGTCCTTTTTTGCTGAAGTCCGAAGTGTCTTCGAGGAACCTGCCCGAGCCTCTTCTGCTGAGACTGCCCTGCTGAACCTGGTCCAGGGTAATTCTTCCGTTGGCGAGTACGCCATACAATTCCGTACTTTTGCATCTGAACTATCCTGGAATAATGAGGCTCTCTGCGCGACCTTTAAAAAAGGCCTATCCAGTCGCATCAAGGATGTGCTGGCCGCACGAGAGATTCCTGCCAACCTCCAAGAACTCATCCATTTGGCTACCCGCATTGACATGCGTTTTTCTGAGCGACACCAAGAGCTCCGCCAGGAAAAAGACTTAGATCTCTGGGCACCTCTCCCACAGCATCCTTTGCAGTCTATGCCTGGGCCTCCCGCCGAGGAGGCCATGCAAGTGGATCGGTCTCGCCTGACCCAGGAAGAGAGGAATCGCCGTAGAGAAGAAAATCTCTGTCTGTACTGTGCCAGTACCGAGCATTTCTTGGTGGATTGCCCTATCCGTCCTCCACGCCTGGGAAACGCACGCACGCACCCAGCTCACGTGGGTGTGGCATCTCTTGGTTCTAAATCTTCTTCTCCACGTCTCACGGTGCCCGTGCGGATTTCTCCTACAGCCAACTCCTCCCTCTCAGCCTTGGCCTGCTTGGACTCTGGTGCCTCCGGGAATTTTATTTTGGAGTCCTTTGTCAATAAATTCTGCATCCCGGTGACCCGTCTCGCCAAACCGCTCTACATTTCCGCGGTCAACGGAGCCAGATTGGACTGCACCGTGCGTTACCGCACAGAACCCCTCCTGATGTCTATCGGACCCCACCACGAAAGGATTCAGTTCTTCATTCTCCCCAGTTGTACCTCTGAGGTCCTCCTCGGTCTGCCATGGCTCCGGCTTCATTCCCCCACCCTTGATTGGACCACCGGGGAGATAAAGAACTGGGACTCTGCCTGCCATAGGAAGTGCCTCTCCCCCCCTCCCAGTCCCGTCAGGCAAACCTCTGTGCCTCCTCATGGCCCCCGTCCTGGTGTCACACTGCCCCGTGCCCGGCTTCGCCCTCTGCCCTCCCTCCCCATTCCCACTCCTGCTGTACTGCCTGCCGTTGAGGAAACCCTCCATTCTTTCCCGGGGTCCTCATCCCAGGGGAGGCAGTTGCCGGTCAAAGAAAAGGGGAGACCTAAGGGGGGGGGTACTGTTACGCCTAGCGCTCCGGGTCCCCGCTCCTCCCCGGAGCGCTCACGGCGTCTTTCTCCCTGCAGCGCCCCGGTCAGTCCCGCTGACCGGGAGCGCTGCACTGTTTTGGCCGTTGGGGATGCGATTCGCACAGCGGGACGCACCCGCTCGCGAGTCGCATCCCAGGTCACTTACCCGTCCCGGTCCCCTGCTGTCATGTGCTGGCGCGCGCGGCTCCGCTCTCTAGGGCGCGCGCGCGCCAGCTCTCTGAGACTTAAAGGGCCAGTGCACCAATGATTGGTGCCTGGCCCAATTAGCTTAATTGGCTCCCACCTGCTCCCTGCCTTTATCTAGTCTCCTCCCTTGCACTCCCTTGCCGGATCTTGTTGCCTTGTGCCAGTGAAAGCGTTTAGTGTGTCCAAAGCCTGTGTACCTGAACTTCTGCTACCCATCCTGACTACGAACCTTGCCGCCTGCCCCCGACCTTCTGCTACGTCTGACCTTGCCTCTGCCTAGTCCCTTGTACCGCGCCCATCTTCAGCAGCCAGAGAGGTGAGCCGTTGCTAGTGGATACGACCTGGTCACTACCGCCGCAGCAAGACCATCCCGCTTTGCGGCGGGCTCTGGTGAAAACCAGTAGTGGCTTAGAACCGGTCCACTAGCACGGTCCACGCCAATCCCTCTCTGGCACAGAGGATCCACTACCTGGAAGCCGAATCGTGACAGGTATGTTTGGAGAAGAAGGGGAACAGAATTTAATGAAAAGAACCTCTGTCCAACTGTTAAGCATGGGGGTGGATCAATCATGCTTTGGGGTTGTATTGCAGCCAGTGGCACAGGGAACATCTCACGAGTAGAAAGAAAAATGGGTTCAATAACATTTCAGCAAATTTTGGATGCTAACTTGATGCCATCTGTGAAAAAGCTGAAGTTAAAGAGAGGATCGCTTCAACAAATGGATAATGATTCTTAACACACCTCGAAATCCACGGGGGATTACATCAAGAGGCGAAAACTGAAGGTTTTGCCATGGCCTTCACAATCTCCTGACCTCAACATAATTGAAAATCTATGGATAGACCTTAAAAGAGCAGTGCGTGACAGACAGACCAGAAATCTCAAAGAACTGGAAGACTTTTGTAAGGAAGAATGGGCAAAGATATCTCAAACAAGAATTAAAAGACTCTTGGCTGCTCCAAAAAGTGTTTACAAGCTGTGATACTTGCCAAAGGGGGCAGTACAAGATATTAACTCTGCAGGGTACCCAAACTTTTGCAAACACCATTTTTTTGTTTTCTGTTATTTTGAAAGTGTAAATGATGGAAATAAAATCTAACTTTTGTTGACATATTATAAGAATGTATAATCTGTAATTTGACGCCTTTTGGAGATTTTTCCATCTTTCCTTGGCTTCTTTATGCACATTAATACAAATTTTTACCTGGGGTGCCCAAACTTTTGATCCCCACAGTATATCCTGTGTTGTACTCCAGAGCTGTACTCACTATTCTGCTGGTGAGGTCACTGTGTACATACATTACATTACTTATCCTGTACTGATCCTGAGTTATATCCTGTATTATACTCCAGAGCTGTACTCACTATTCTACTGGTGAGGTCACTGTGTACATACATTACATTACTTATCCTGTACTGATCCTGAGTTATATCCTGTATTATACTCCAGAGCTGTACTCACTATTCTGCTGGTGAGGTCACTGTGTACATACATTACATTACTTATCCAGTACTGATCCTGAGTTATATCCTGTATTATACTCTAGAGCTGTACTCACTATTCTGCTGGTGAGGTCACTGTGTACATACATTACATTACTTATCCTGTACTGATCCTGAGTTATATCCTGTATTATACTGAGCTGTACTCACTATTCTACTGGTGAGGTCACTGTGTACATACATTACATTACTTATCCTGTACTGATCCTGAGTTATATCCTGTATTATACTCCAGAGCTGCACTCACTATTCTGCTGGTGAGGTCACTGTGTACATACATTACATTACTTATCCTGTACTGATCCTGAGTTATATCCTGTATTATACTCCAGAGCTGTACTCACTATTCTGCTGGTGAGGTCACTGTGTACATACATTACATTACTTATCCTGTACTGATCCTGAGTTATATCCTGTGTTATACTCCACGGTGCCTGCTGCTTCTTGGACATTAGATCATCCCATCTCACTGCTGCCCCCTGATGGCTTCAAATTTTCTTTTGTTTAATAATGATTATTATGGTGCATGTATTTTATACAGTCTCTGCAACGATGATAGAGAAAATTCAACTTTTATCTATCTATCCATCTCATATCTATTTATCTTAAATCTATCTCATATCTATCTATCTATCTCATATCTATCTCATATCTATCTATCTATCTATCTATATCATATCTGTCTATCTCATATCTATCTATCTATCTCATATATATCTATCTATCTCATATCTATCTATCTATCTATCTATCTCATATCTATCTCATATCTATCTATCTATCTATCTCATATTTATCTATCTCCTATGTATCTATCTATCTATCTCATATGTATATACCTCATATCTATCTATCTCATATCTATCTATCTATCTATCTATCTATCTCATATCTATCTATCTATCTATCTATCTCATATCTATCAAGCTATCTATCTCATATCTATCTATCTATCTCATATCTATCTATCTCATATCTATCTATCTATCTCATATCTATCTATCTATCTATCTATCTATCTATCTCATATCTATCTATCTATCTATCTCATATTTATCTATCTCCTATGTATCTATCTATCTCATATGTATATACCTCATATCTATCTATCTCATATCTATCTATCTATCTCATATCTATCTATCTCATATCTATCAAGCTATCTATCTCATATCTATCTATCTGTCTACCTATCTCATATCTATCTATCTCATATCTATCTATCTCATACCTCTCTATCTCATATCTGTCTCATATCTATCTATCTATCTATCTATCTCATATCTATCTATCTATCTATCTCATATCTATCTATCTATCTATCTATCTATCTACTATCTATCTATCTATCTATCTCACATGTATCTATCTCATATGTATCTATCTCATATCTATCTATCTCATATCTATCAATCTATCTCATATCTATCTATCTATTTCATATCTATCTCATATCTCTCTATCTCATATCTATCTCATATCTATCTATCTCATATCTATCTATCTCATATATATCTCATATCTATCTATCTATCTATCTATCTATCTCTCATATTTATCTATCTATCTATCTATCTCATATCTATTTATCTATCTCATATCTATCTATCTGATATCTATCTATCTATCTATCTATCTCATATCTATCTATCTATCTCATATCTATCTCTCATATCTATCTATCTCATATCTATCAATCTATCTATCTCATATCTATCTATCTATTTCATATCTATCTATCTCATATCTATCTTATATCTATCTCATATCTATCTATCTATCTATCTCATATCTATCTATCTATCTATCTATCTCAAATCTATCTATATATCTATCTATCTCATATCTATCTCATATATATATATATATATCTATCGCTCATATTTATCTATCTATCTCATATCTATCTATCTCATATCTATCTATTTATCTATCTATCTCATATCTATCTATCTATATATCTCATATCTATCTATCTATCTCACATCTATCTATCTGTCTCATATCTATCTGTCTCATATCTATCTATCTCACATCTATCTATCTGTCTCATATCTATCTATCTCATATCTATCTATCTCATATCTATCTATCTGTCTCATATCTATCTATCTCATATCTATCTTTCTATCACATTCCTCTCTTCTCCTGTATGTATTACAATTTATTCCTTGTAATGTTCCGTGGTTCTTTAGTTCTGTACAGCCCATAGATCTTCCTTCTGTCATTTGTCTCTGACCCCATGGATCTGCCAATAATCCACCCCCATGTGTTGGACTCCGCTGGATATAAATGGTTACATTCTGTCAGTGAGAGATTCATAGACTTCTGGGGAAGGAAATAATGACAGATCCCCAAATCTATAGACTCATTGGATAACACAGTTCAGCACAATACTGTGCGATTCTGGAGTGTTTTGGTGCATTATAAAGGAGAAGGGGTCAATAATGTAAAAACATAAATAAAAAAAATAAATAAAAAATAAATAAATATATAAATAAACCAGAGATAGCAGCAGCATACAGATAGAGCTGGAGGGGAGGTGTATAACTACTATATATCCTGATCCTATAGAGATAGTAGCAGTATATAGATAGAGCTGGAGGGGAGGTGTATAACTACTATATATCCTGATCCTATAGAGATAGTAGCAGTATATAGATAGAGCTGAAGGGGGGGGGATTTACCACTATATATCCTTATCCTATAGAGATAGTAGCAGTATATAGATAGAGCTGGAGGGGAGGTGTATATCACTGCTATATATTGTGATCTCATAGAGATAGCAGCAGTATACAAATAGAGCTGGAGGGGAGGTGTATAACTACTATATATACTGATCCTATAGAGATAGTAGCAGTATATAGATATAGCTGGAGGGGAGGTGTATAACTACTATATATTGTGATCCCATAGAGATAGCAGCAGTATACAGATGGAGCTGGAAGGGAGGTGTATAACTAGTATATATCCTGATCTCATAGAGATAGCTGCAGTATACAGATAGAGCTGGAGGGGAGGTGTATAACTACTATATATACTGTTCCCATAGAGATAGAAGCAGCAGTATACAGATAGAGCTGGAGGGGAGGTGTATAACTACTAAACATCATGATCCCATAAAGGTAGAAGCAGTATACAGATAGAGCTGGAAGGGAGGTGAACACCTACTATATGTCCTGTTCCTATAGACATAGCAGTAGCAGTATGCAGATAGAGCTGGAGGGGAGGTGTGTACTATATATCCTAATCCCATACAGATAGTAGCAGCATACAGATAGAGCTGGAGGGGAGGTGTATACCCACTATATATATATCCTGTTCCCATATACATAGCAGTATACAGATATAGCTGGAGGGAAGGAATATTATTACTACATATATATATATATATATATATATATATATATATATTTATATATACTGATCCCATAGAGATAGCAGCAGCACCACCTCATGGTGAATTGAAGCATTACGCAGTGTGTCCATTCACATCAATGGGATGTTGGCATCATAAAGTACAGGACAGGTCCTCCAGAGTGAGGACACCCTTTTTATTCATATTGGCCAAGAGAAGAGAGAGAACCCCCCCCCCCCCCCTCTTTTTTTTAAATTTTATTAATTAATTTATTTTTTTAGGAATTCCCTAATAGGGTTAATGAGATCCGGTTGTCTAAAGTGGACAGTGAGGTCATTGATGGTGAGCAGCCAAAAATCCCATGCAGTCTGAATAGGGCTCGGTGGCTTTGGGGCTTCTAACCACATTTATGGTTCGTGTTCCTCTGAGGAGATCATTGTTCATCACCGGTGAGCGGGCCGAGGACTTACCGAATTATGGGAGGTGATCGGAAAGAAAAACATCTCCATCACCCATGGAGGAAGCCGCTCTCCATTAGATGATTCTGGAGACATCTGTAAGGTATTCCGCCCGGCCCTGTTGTTCCTGGATCCTTTTATTTGTCTTTCCTCCTCCTTTGAATGGAAATGTTCTGAGGAGTTTAACAAGCGCAGGGTTAATGCCGAGGCCATGGAGAAGAGTCTCGTAAAGTATCTCCCAAATGTAGGGAGCTCAATGGGGTCAGGAATGGTCAGAGACATTGCCACATACCAGGTAAGGGTGCGATCACACCACGTTTATGAGATCCGGCTGGGAGATTTGAAAAGCGGGCGCTCCGGCATCCCAGCCGGACCGGTGCCGAATCTCCTTCATTTAAATGAGCCGACCGGAGTCACTACGTGACTCCGGTCGGCTAATTTCAATGAATCAGATTTTGCGCCGGTCCGGCTGGGGAATTTCAAAAGTGGGCGCTCCGGTATCCCAGCCGTAACGGCGTCGAATCTCATTAATTGAAATGAGCCGATCAGAGTCACGTGGTGCCTCCGGTCGGCTCATTTCAATGAATGAGACTCGGTGCCGGTTCGGCTAGGAAATTTCAAAAGCGGGCGCTCCGGTATCCCAGCTGGACCAGCGCCGAATCTCATTCATTGAAATGAGCCGACCGGAGTCACGTAGAGCGGGTGCTCCAGTATCCCAGCCGGACCGGCGCTGAATCTCCTTCATTAAAATGAGCCGACCGGAGTCACTACGTGACTCCGTTCAGCTCATTTCAATGAATGAGATTCGGCGCCGATCCGGCTGGGAAATTTGAAAAGCGGGTGCTCCAGTATCCCAGCCGTACCGGCACCGAATCTCCTTCATTTAAATGAGCCGACCGGTGTCACTGAGTCATGTTGTGATTCCGGTCGGCTCATTTCAATGAATGAGATTCGGCGCCGGTCCGGCTGGGAAATTTGAAAAGCGGGCGCTCCGGTATACGGACTGATGCCGAATCTCCTTCATTTAAATGAGCCAACCGGAGTCACTACGTGACCAAATCTCATTCATTGAAATGAGCCGACCGGAGTCATTACATGACTTCGGTCGGCTCATTTCAATGAATGAGATTCGGCGCCGGTCCGGCTGGGAAATTTGAAAAGTGGGCGCTCCGGTATACGGACCGATGCCGAATCTCCTTCATTGAAATGAGCCAACCGAAGTCATGTAGTGACTCCGGACGGCTCATTTCAATGAATGAGGTTTAGTCACGTTGTTTGGTCACTTGGCTCATTTAAATGAGGGAGATTCGGTGCCGGTCCAGCTGGGAAATTTGAAAAGTGGGTGCTCCGGTATCCCAGTCGGACTGGCGCCGAATCTCATTGATTAAAATGAGCCGACCGGAGTCACTGCGTCAAATTTCCCAGCCGGATTTCATAAAGGTGTGTGTGATCGCACCCTTACCTGGTATGTGGCAATGTCTCTGACCATTCCTGACCCCATTGAGGTCCCTACATTCGGGAGATGTTTTACAAGACTCTTCTCCGTGGCCTCGGCATTAACCCCGTGCTTGTTAAACTCCTCAGAACATTTCCATTCAAAGATCTCAGAAACGTGGTGTGAATGCACAGAGAACAGAGAACAGATCCTGGAAACTACAATGTAGTCGGAAAGTATTCATACCCCTTGACTTTTCTGTTATGTTGAGTCCTTGAGCAAAAATAAGATAAAAACTGTCTACATGCCCCAATATTCTGCCCTAATACCCCATAAAGAGGAAGGGAAAATCAAACATTAGAAATTTCTCAAGTTTAAAAAACAAAACAAATAAAAACTACATTTTGAAAACTAAATTTTCACCTAGACATAAGTATTCATACCCTTTGCTATGACACATGATATTTAGCTCTGGCTCCTCCCATTTCTCTTGATCATCTCTGACATGGAGTCACCTGGGGTAAATTCAGCTGATTGGACAGGATTTGGGAAGACGCAGCCTTGTCTTTATAAGGTCTCACAGCTGACAATGTATATCAGGAAAAACACTGAGCGATGAGGGGGAAAGAATTGCCTATTGTCACGATTCGGCTTCCAGGTAGTGGATCCTCTGTGTCAGCGAGGGATTGGCGTGGACCGTGCTAGTGGACCGGTTCTAAGAGGCTACTGGTTTTCACCAGAGCCCGCCGCAAAGCGGGATGGTCTTGCTGCGGCAGTAGCAACCAGGTCGTATCCACTAGCAACGGCTCTACCTCACTGACTGCTGAGAAGGCGTGGGACAGAAGGACTAGGCAGAGGCAAGGTCAGACGTAGCAGAAGGTCGGGGGCAGGCGGCAAGGTTCGTAGTCAGGATGGGTAGCAGAAGTTCAGGTACACAGGCTTTGGACACACTAAACGCTTTCACTGGCACAAGGCAACAAGATCCGGCAAGGGAGTGCATGGGAGGAGATCAGATATAGCCAGGGAGCAGGTGGAAGCCAATTAAGCTAATTGGGCCAGGCACCAATCATTGGTGCACTGGCCCTTTAAGTCTCAGAGAGCTGGCGCGCGCGCGCCCTAGAGAGCGGAGCCGCGCGCGCCAGCACATGACAGCAGGGGACCGGGACGGGTAAGTGACCTGGGATGCGATTCGCGAGCGGGCGCGTCCCGCTGTGCGAATCGCATCCCCAACGGCCAAGACAGTGCAGCGCTCCCGGTCAGCGGGACTGACCGGGGCGCTGCAGGGAGAAAGACGCCGTGAGCGCTCCGGGGAGGAGCGGGGACCCGGAGCGCTAGGCGTAACAGTACCCCCCCCCCCTTAGGTCTCCCCTTCTCTTTGTCCGGTAACTGCCTCCCCTGGGATGAGGACACCGGGAAAGAATGGAGGGTTTCCTCAACGGCAGGCAGTACAGCAGGAGTGGGAATGGGGAGGGAGGGCAGAGGGCGAGGCCTGGCACGGGGCAGTGTGACACCAGGACGGGGGCCATGGGGAGGCACAGAGGCTTGCCTGACGGGACTGGGAGGGGGGGAGAGGCACTTCCTGTGGCAGGCAGAGTCCCAGTTCCTGATCTCCCCGGTGGTCCAATCAATGGTGGGGGAATGAAGCCGGAGCCAAGGCAGACCGAGGAGGACCTCAGAGGTACAGTTGGGGAGAATGAAGAACTCAATCCTCTCAAGGTGGGGTCCAATAGACATGAGGAGGGGCTCTGTGCGGTAACGCACGGTGCAGTCCAATCTGGCTCCGTTGACCGCGGAAATGTAGAGCGGCTTGACGAGACGGGTCACCGGGATGCTGAATTTATTAACAAACGACTCCAAAATAAAATTTCCAGAGGCACCGGAGTCCAAGCAGGCCACGGCTGAGAGGGAGGAGTTGGCTGAAGAAGAAATCCGCACGGGTACCGTGAGACGTGGAGGAGCAGACTTGGAACCAAGAGACGCCACACCCACGTGAGCTGGGTGCGTGCGTGCGTTTCCCAGGCGTGGAGGACGGATAGGGCAATCCACCAAGAAATGCTCGGTACTGGCACAGTAAAGACAGAGATTTTCTTCCCTACGGCGATTCCTCTCTTCCTGGGTCAGGCGAGACTTATCCACTTGCATGGCCTCCTCGGCGGGAGGCCCAGGCGTAGATTGCAACGGATACTGTGGGAGAGGTGCCCAGAGATCTAAGTCTTTTTCCTGGCGGAGCTCTTGGTGTCGCTCAGAAAAACGCATGTCAATGCGGGTAGCTAGATGGATGAGTTCTTGCAGATTGGCAGGAATCTCTCGTGCGGCCAGCACATCCTTGATGCGACTGGATAGGCCTTTTTTAAAGGTCGCGCAGAGAGCCTCGTTATTCCATGATAACTCGGAAGCAAGAGTACGAAATTGGATGGCGTACTCGCCCACTGAAGAATTACCCTGGACCAGGTTCAACAGGGCAGTCTCGGCAGAAGAAGCTCGGGCTGGCTCCTCGAAGACACTCCGGACTTCAGCGAAGAAGGACTGGACTGTGGCTGTGGCAGGATCATTGCGGTCCCAGAGCGGTGTGGCCCAAGACAAGGCCTTTCCTGAAAGAAGGCTTACTACGAACGCCACCTTAGACCGTTCTGAAGGAAACAAGTCCGACAACATCTCCATATGCAGGGAACACTGAGACAAAAATCCACGGCAGAGTTTAGAGTCCCCATCAAATTTGTCCGGCAGGGACAAGCGGAGGCTAGGAGCGGCCACTCGCTGCGGAGGAGGTGCAGGAGCTGGCGGAGGAGATGGTTGCTGCTGTAGCAGAGGCAGAAGTTGCTGTAACATGGCGGTCAACTGCGACAGCTGCTGTCCTTGTTGGGCAATCTGCTGCGATTGCTGAGCGACCACCGTGGGAAGATCAGCGAGACTTGGCAGCGGCACCTCAGCGGGATCCATGGCCGGATCTACTGTCACGATTCGGCTTCCAGGTAGTGGATCCTCTGTGTCAGCGAGGGATTGGCGTGGACCGTGCTAGTGGACCGGTTCTAAGAGGCTACTGGTTTTCACCAGAGCCCGCCGCAAAGCGGGATGGTCTTGCTGCGGCAGTAGCAACCAGGTCGTATCCACTAGCAACGGCTCTACCTCGCTGACTGCTGAGAAGGCGTGGGACAGAAGGACTAGGCAGAGGCAAGGTCAGACGTAGCAGAAGGTCGGGGGCAGGCGGCAAGGTTCGTAGTCAGGATGGGTAGCAGAAGTTCAGGTACACAGGCTTTGGACACACTAAACGCTTTCACTGGCACAAGGCAACAAGATCCGGCAAGGGAGTGCATGGGAGGAGATCAGATATAGCCAGGGAGCAGGTGGAAGCCAATTAAGCTAATTGGGCCAGGCACCAATCATTGGTGCACTGGCCCTTTAAGTCTCAGAGAGCTGGCGCGCGCGCGCCCTAGAGAGCGGAGCCGCGCGCGCCAGCACATGACAGCAGGGGACCGGGACGGGTAAGTGACCTGGGATGCGATTCGCGAGCGGGCGCGTCCCGCTGTGCGAATCGCATCCCCAACGGCCAAGACAGTGCAGCGCTCCCGGTCAGCGGGACTGACCGGGGCGCTGCAGGGAGAAAGACGCCGTGAGCGCTCCGGGGAGGAGCGGGGACCCGGAGCGCTAGGCGTAACACCTATAGAGCTCAGAGACAGGATTGTGTGGAGGAACAGATCTGGTGAAGGTGACAAATCATTTCTGCTGCTCCCAAGAGCTCAGTGTCCTCCAGAATTCTTACATGGAAGAAAAAGGAACAACCAGAACTCTTCCTAGAGCTGCTGCCCCAACAAACTAGGTAATCGGGGGAGAAGGGTCTTAGTAGGGGAGGCGACCGAGAGCCCAATGGTCACTCTGGCCGAGCTCCATAGATCCTGTGTGCAGATGGGAGAAACTTCTAGAAGGTCCAGAACCATAACTGCAGCCTCCACAATCCGGGCTTTATGAAAGAAAGAAGAAAGAAGCCTCCACAGTAATAACACATAGAGAAGGATCTAAAGGATCAGACTGTGAGGAACAAGATTCTCTGGTCTAAGGAAACCAAGATTGAACTTTCTGGCCTCAATACAAATAGTCATGTCTGGAGGAAACCAGGCACTGCCCATCACCTGCCCAATACCATCCATACAGTGATCATGGTGGGGGCAGCATCATGTCTGGAGGAAACCAGGCACTGCCCATCACCTGCCCAAAACCATCCCTACAGTGATCATGGTGGGGGCAGCATCATGTCAGGGGGAAACCAGGCACTGCCCATCACCTGCCCAATACCATCCTTACAGTAATCATGGTGGGGGCAGCATCATGTCTGGAGGAAACCAGGCACTGCCCGTTACCTGCCCAATACAATCGCTACAGTGATCATGGTGGGGGCAGCATCATGTCTGGAGGAAACCAGGCACTGCCCATCACCTTCCCAATACCATCCCTACAGTGATCATGGTGGGGACAGCATCATGTCTGGAGGAAACCAGGCACTGCCCATCTCCTGCACAATACCATCCCTACAGTGATCATGGTGGGGGCAGCATCATGTCTGGAGGAAACCAGGCACTGCCCATCACCTGCCCAATACCATCCCTACAGTGATCATGGTCGGGGCAGCATCATGTCTGGGGGAAACCAGGCACTGCCCATCACCTGCCCAATACCATCCCTACAGTGATCATGGTGGGGGCAACATCATGTCTGGAGGAAACAGGCACTGCCCATCACCTGCCCAATACCATCCCTACAGTGAAGTATGATGGGGGCAGCATCATGTCTGGAGGAAACCAGGCACTGCCCATCATCTGCCCAATACCATCCCTACAGTGATAATGGTGGGGGCAGCATCATGTCTGGAGGAAACCAGGCACTGCCCATCACCTGCCCAATACCATCCCTACAGTGATCATGGTGGGGGGCAGCATCATGTCAGGAGGAAACCAAGCACTGCCCATCACCTGTCCAATACCATCCCTACAGTGATCATGGTGGGGGCAGCATCATGTCTGGAGGAAACCAGGCACTGCCCATCACCTGCCCAATACCATCCCTACAGTGATCATGGTGGGGGGCAGCATCATGTCTGGAGGAAACCAGGCACTGCCCATCACCTGCCCAATACCATCCCTACAGTGATCATGGTGGGGGCAACGTCATGTCTGGAGGAAACAGGCACTGCCCATCACCTGCCCATACCATCCCTACAGTGAAGTATGATGGGGGCAGCATCATGTCTGGAGGAAACCAGGCACTGCCCATCACCTGCCCAATACCATCCCTACAGTGATCATGGTGGGGGCAGCATCATGTCTGGAAGAAACCAGGCACTGCCCATCATCTGCCCAATACCATCCCTACAGTGAAGTATGATGGGAGCAGCACCATGTCTGGAGGAAACCAGGCACTGCCCATCACTTGCCCAATACCATCCCTACAGTGATCATAGTGGGGACAGCATCAAGTCTGGAGGACACCAGGCACTGCCCATCATCTGCCCAATACCATCCCTACAGTGATCATGGTGGGGGCAGCATCATGTCTGGAGGAAACCAGGTACTGCTCATCACCTGCCCAATACCATCCCTACAGTGATCATGGTGGGGGCAGCGTAATGTCTGGAGGAAACCAGGCACTGCCCATCACCTGCCCAATACCATCCCTACAGTGATTATGGTGGGGGCAGCATCATGTCTGGGGGAAACCAGGCACTGCCCATCATCTGCCCAATACCATCCCTACAGTGATCATGGTGGGGGCAACATAATGTCTGGAGGAAACCAGGCACTGCCCCTCACCTGCCCAATACCATCCCTACAGTGATCATGGTGGGGGCAGCATCATGTCTGGGGGAAACCAGGCACTGCCCATCACCTGCCCAATACCATCTCTACAGTGATCATGGTGGGGGCAGCATCATGTCTGGAGGAAACCAGGCACTGCCCATCACCTGCCCAATACCATCCCTACAGTGAAGTATGATGGGGGCAGCATCATGTCTGGAGGAAACCAGGCACTGCCCATCATCTGCCCAATACCATCACTACAGTGATCATGGTGGGGGCAGCATCATGTCTGGGGAAACCAGGCACTGCCCATCACCTGCCCAATACCATCTCTACAGTGATCATGGTGGGGGCAGCATCATGTCTGGAGGAAACCAGGCACTGCCCCTCACCTGCCCAATACCATCCCTACAGTGAAGTATGATGGGGGCAGCATCATGTCTGGAGGAAACCAGGCACTGCCCATCATCTGCCCAATACCATCACTACAGTGATCATGGTGGGGGCAGCATCATGTCTGGGGAAACCAGGCACTGCCCATCACCTGCCCAATACCATCCCTACAGTGATAATGGTGGGGGCAGCATCATGTCTGGAGGAAACCAGGCACTGCCCATCACCTGCCCAATACCATCCCTACAGTGATCATGGTGGGGGGCAGCATCATGTCAGGAGGAAACCAAGCACTGCCCATCACCTGTCCAATACCATCCCTACAGTGATCATGGTGGGGGCAGCATCATGTCTGGAGGAAACCAGGCACTGCCCATCACCTGCCCAATACCATCCCTACAGTGATCATGGTGGGGGGCATCATCATGTCTGGAGGAAACCAGGCACTGCCCATCACCTGCCCAATACCATCCCTACAGTGATCATGGTGGGGGCAACGTCATGTCTGGAGGAAACAGGCACTGCCCATCACCTGCCCAATACCATCCCTACAGTGAAGTATGATGGGGGCAGCATCATGTCTGGAGGAAACCAGGCACTGCCCATCACCTGCCCAATACCATCCCTACAGTGATCATGGTGGGGGCAGCATCATGTCTGGAAGAAACCAGGCACTGCCCATCATCTGCCCAATACCATCCCTACAGTGAAGTATGATGGGAGCAGCACCATGTCTGGAGGAAACCAGGCACTGCCCATCACTTGCCCAATACCATCCCTACAGTGATCATAGTGGGGACAGCATCAAGTCTGGAGGACACCAGGCACTGCCCATCACCTGCCCAATACCATCCCTACAGTGATCATGGTGGGGGCAGCATCATGTCTGGAGGAAACCAGGCACTGCCCCTCACCTGCCCAATACCATCCCTACAGTGAAGTATGATGGGGGCAGCATCATGTCTGGAGGAAACCAGGCACTGCCCATCATCTGCCCAATACCATCACTACAGTGATCATGGTGGGGGCAGCATCATGTCTGGGGAAACCAGGCACTGCCCATCACCTGCCCAATACCATCCCTACAGTGATAATGGTGGGGGCAGCATCATGTCTGGAGGAAACCAGGCACTGCCCATCACCTGCCCAATACCATCCCTACAGTGATCATGGTGGGGGGCAGCATCATGTCAGGAGGAAACCAAGCACTGCCCATCACCTGTCCAATACCATCCCTACAGTGATCATGGTGGGGGCAGCATCATGTCTGGAGGAAACCAGGCACTGCCCATCACCTGCCCAATACCATCCCTACAGTGATCATGGTGGGGGGCATCATCATGTCTGGAGGAAACCAGGCACTGCCCATCACCTGCCCAATACCATCCCTACAGTGATCATGGTGGGGGCAACGTCATGTCTGGAGGAAACAGGCACTGCCCATCACCTGCCCAATACCATCCCTACAGTGAAGTATGATGGGGGCAGCATCATGTCTGGAGGAAACCAGGCACTGCCCATCACCTGCCCAATACCATCCCTACAGTGATCATGGTGGGGGCAGCATCATGTCTGGAAGAAACCAGGCACTGCCCATCATCTGCCCAATACCATCCCTACAGTGAAGTATGATGGGAGCAGCACCATGTCTGGAGGAAACCAGGCACTGCCCATCACTTGCCCAATACCATCCCTACAGTGATCATAGTGGGGACAGCATCAAGTCTGGAGGACACCAGGCACTGCCCATCACCTGCCCAATACCATCCCTACAGTGATCATGGTGGGGGCAGCGTAATGTCTGGAGGAAACCAGGCACTGCCCATCACCTGCCCAATACCATCCCTACAGTGATTATGGTGGGGGCAGCATCATGTCTGGGGGAAACCAGGCACTGCCCATCATCTGCCCAATACCATCCCTACAGTGATCATGGTGGGGGCAACATAATGTCTGGAGGAAACCAGGCACTGCCCCTCACCTGCCCAATACCATCCCTACAGTGATCATGGTGGGGGCAGCATCATGTCTGGGGGAAACCAGGCACTGCCCATCACCTGCCCAATACCATCTCTACAGTGATCATGGTGGGGGCAGCATCATGTCTGGAGGAAACCAGGCACTGCCCATCACCTGCCCAATACTATCTCTACAGTGATCATGGTGGGGGCAGCATCATGTCTGGGGGAAACCAGGCACTGCCCATCACCTGCCCAATACCATCCCTACAGTGATCATGGTGGGGGCAGCATCATGTCTGGGGGAAACCAGGCACTGCCCATCACCTGCCCAATACCATCTCTACAGTGATCATGGTCGGGGCAGCATCATGTCTGGAAGAAACTAGGCACTGCCCATCACCTGCCCAATACCATCCCTACAATGATCATGGTGGGGGCAGCATCATGTCTGGAAGAAACTAGACACTGCCCATCACCTGCCCAATACCATCCCTACAATGATCATGGTGGGGGCAGCATCATGTCTGGAAGAAACTAGACACTGCCCATCACCTGCCCAATACCATCCCTACAGTGATCATGGTGGGGGCAGCATCATGTCTGGGGGAAACCAGGCACTGCCCATCACCTGCCCAATACCATCCCTACAGTGATCATGGTGGGGGCAGCATAATGTCTGGGGGAAACCAGGCACTGCCCATCACCTGCCCAATACCATCCCTACAGTGATCATGGTGGGGGCAGCATAATGTCTGGAGGAAACCAGGCACTGCCCATCACCTGCCCAAAACCATCCCTACAGTGCTCATGGTGGGGGCAGCATCATGTCTGGGGGAAACCAGGCACTGCCCATCACCTGCCCAATACCATCTCTACAGTGATCATGGTAGGGGCAGCATCGTGTCTGGGGGAAACCAGGCACTGCCCATCACCTGCCCAATACCATCCCTACAGTGATCATGGTCGGGGCAGCATCATATCTGGGGGAAACCAGGCACTGCCCATCACCCGCCCAATACCATCCCTACAGTGATCATGGTGGGGGCAGCATCATGTCTGGGGAAACAAGGCACTGCCCATCACCTGCCCAATACCATCCCTACAGTGATCATGGTGGGGGCAGCATCATGTCTGGAGGAAACCAGGCACTGCCCATCACCTGTCCAATACCATCTCTACAGTGATCATTGTGGGGGCCGCATCATGTCTGGGAGAAACCAGGCACTGCCCATCACCTGCCCAATACCATCCCTACAGTGATCATGGTGGGGGCAGCATCATGTCTGGGGGAAACCAGGCACTGCCCATCAACTGCCCAATACCATCCCTACAGTGATCATGGTTAGTGTTGAGCGGCATAGGCCATATTCGAATTCGCGAACATTCGCGAATATATTGATGAATATTCGTCATATATTCGCGAATATTCGCATATTCGTAATATTCTTGTTTTATTTTCGCATATGAGTAAATTCGCGTATGCGAAAATAACATATGCGAAAATTAGCATATACAAAATTAACATAAGCAAAAATTTGCATATGCGAAAATCCGCACGCCGGTCTCACACAGTAGTATTAGAGCCTTCTTTACACCACACAAGCTGGAAGCAGAGAGGGGTGATCACTGTGATGTGTACTGTGGGAAAAAAAAACAAAAAAAAAACGAATATTCGTAATTACGAATATATAGCGCTATATTCGCGAATATTCGCGAATTCGCGAATAAGCGATATTCGCGAATAAAATTCGTATTGCGAATATTCGCGAGCAACACTAATCATGGTGGGGGCAGCATCATGTCTGGAGGAAACCAGGCACTGCCCATCACCTGCCCAATACCATCCCTACAGTGATCATGGTGGGGGCAGCATCATGTCTGGGGGAAACCAGGCACTGCCCATCACCTGCCCAATACCATCCCTACAGTGATCATGGTGGGGGCAGCATCATGTCTGGGGGAAACCAGGCACTGCCCATCACCTGCCCAATACCATCCCTACAGTGATCATGGTGGGGGCAGCATCATGTCTGGGGGAAACCAGGCACTGCCCATCACCTGCCCAATACCATCCCTACAGTGATCATGGTGGGGGCAGCATCATGTCTGGGGGAAACCAGGCACTGCCCATCTCCTGCCCAATACCATCCCTACAGTGATAATGGTGGGGGCAGCATCATGTCTGGGGGAAACCAGGCACTGCCCATTACCTGCCCAATACCATCCCTACAGTGAAGCATTCTATAGTGAAGCCCAACCTAACCTTGTAATAACATCCACATAGTAACATAATAAAATGCTCTAATAAATGAAGCACAAAATACACCTAGCAGTGCCCAGAATGCTCATATATAGAGTGAACAAAGCTGCGCTCTGTATGTAGGTCTGATCCGGAGTTGAGTTCTCTCTATATAAGTGAAGAGCTGTAGTGAGTCCTGTGTAAACAGATGGTAATGACTTCCCTATGTGTGTTTACAAGCCATGCGGGTTTTGCATTGACTGTTCTTACTCATGTGCCCAGATGTGGTGGACTCGCTCCATTTGATCACATGATACTTTCCTTGTGTTTTTCATGCCGTCTCATTACCTAATGAATGGAATTCACATGGACCCGGAGTCTTATTGCTAAACCAAATAGGAAACCACAGGTAAGAAAAGAATCCAAAAAATCCGCCCTGACTTTCCATGAAACTGTTCTACTGTATGTAACAAAATGCTAAATGTTCCAAATCTACGTAGAGATCGGCTCTGTCCGGTGTGGTATATATATATATATATATATATATATATATATATATACTAGCTGAGTACCCGGCGTTGCCCGGTTTTTCCTTCCTCATCCTTGTTGAGGAGGAAAATCAACAGAGGAGGAAGCTTTTGACTTCATATCCCGTCCCCATATATTGTTGTCATATCCCAACCCCATATCCCATCCTCATACCCCGACCTCCTATCCCAACCTCCCATCTCGACCTCCTATCTCCACCTCCTATCTCCACCTCCTATCTCCACCTCATATCCTGACCTCCTAACTCGACCTCCTATCCCGTCCTCCTATAATTTAAATACATACAGCTTTCGTAATGGTAAGAAAAGGTACCTAATAAAAATGTCAACTTTTTGGATCTAAAACAACTGCGGAATTTTGCAGAGCGATTTGTATATCAGTCTTTGCCACATATTTCCCTTTAAAATAATGTAAATAGTTATAATATAAAACACGGATATAGCAGAGCTGGTTTGGTGTTTGATGATGATGATGGTGGTATTATAATGGGGTATACTGATTATTACTTAGGGCAAGAACCCAACAACGCAGCCTCAAAGTGCCAATTGACAAACTCCAAAAATCGAATATTTTTAGAAGCCTGGAGGTCTACCTGTAATTTCCCATTCATTACATGGGATTCCCCTTGTTTATATCGAGAGGAACACCTGAGTGAGATCAAGCAGAGCTGAATCGCGGGCCTTCAGGAAGGCGGTGCAGATGGTCCCTGTCCCGGCTGTTGATGTTACCGAAAATGTTCCCCCCCCCCAGGTTAAAAGTTTGGAAGTCTTTTGAAGTTACTTGTTTGGTCTATGAAGAAAAATGATCGGACATAGAGGCAGAAACTATACGTAGCAATAGATGAAGAATCTATAAATCACTGTTTCCACACCAGAGCGCTGCCAGCTGTTGCAGAACTACAACTTCCAGCATGCCCGGACAGCCTTTGGCTGTCCGGGCATGCTGAGAGTTGTAGTTCTGCAACAGCTGGCAGCGGCTGTTGATGTTACCAAATTGTTTCCCACCCAGGTTAAAAGTTTGGAAGTCTTTTGAAGTTACTTGTTTGGTCTATGAAGAAAAATGATCGGACATAGAGACGGAAACTATACGTAGCAATAGATGAAGAATCTATAAATCACTGTTTCCTCACCAGGGCGCTGGCAGCTGTTGCAGAACTACAACCCCCAGCATGCCCGGACAGCTGCACACTGGTTGGGAAACACAGATATAAACCTACAAAGGGAGGGGTAATGGCGTCAAAAACAGCCCCGTTTTGGCCACATTGATGGTATTTTTTATTTTAAAAATACCGACAATGCAATAGTTGGTATTTTTTTCTGCATATGAATCTGCATATAGTTAAATGCAGCGCTTTGCTGATTTGCCCCTCGCTCTGTCGATCACTTTTGTGGCCGCCCGCAATATGCAGGCAGCCACAAGTCACAGATCATCTTTATTCTGCACTCCGGCACATGAGCGATGTCATCATCATGCACCGCAGCACAGACCAGAGAGGAGAAACGAAGAAGGGGGTTACTAAAGGGAACTGCTATTACTACCTAAAGGGGGTCACTAAAGGGAACTGCTATTACTACCTAATGGGGGTCACTAAAGGGAACTGCTATTACTACCTAAAGGGGGTCACTAAAGGGAACTGCTATTACTACCTAAAGGGGGTCACTAAAGGGAACTGCTATTACTACCTAATGGGGGTCACTAAAGGGAACTGCTATTACTAGCTAAAGGGGGTCACTAAAGGGAACTGCTATTACTAGCTAAAGGGGGTCACTAAAGGGAACTGCTATTACTACCTAAAGGGGGTTACTAAAGGGAACTGCTATTACTACCTAATGGGGGTCACTAAAGGGAACTGCTATTACTAGCTAAAGGGGGTCACTAAAGGGAACTGCTATTACTACCTAAAGGGGGTTACTAAAGGGAACTGCTATTACTACCTAAAGGGGGTTACTAAAGGGAACTGCTATTACTACCTAAAGGGGGTCACTAAAGGGAACTGCTATTACTAGCTAAAGGGGGTCACTAAAGGGAACTGCTATTACTACCTAATGGGGGTCACTAAAGGGAACTGCTATTACTACCTAAAGGGGGTCACTAAAGGGAACTGCTATTACTACCTAATGGGGGTCACTAAAGGGAACTGCTATTACTAGCTAAAGGGGGTCACTAAAGGGAACTGCTATTACTAGCTAAAGGGGGTCACTAAAGGGAACTGCTATTACTACCTAAAGGGGGTTACTAAAGGGAACTGCTATTACTACCTAATGGGGGTCACTAAAGGGAACTGCTATTACTAGCTAAAGGGGGTCACTAAAGGGAACTGCTATTACTACCTAAAGGGGGTTACTAAAGGGAACTGCTATTACTACCTAAAGGGGGTTACTAAAGGGAACTGCTATTACTACCTAAAGGGGGTTACTAAAGGGAACTGCTATTACTACCTAAAGGGGGTCACTAAAGGGAACTGCTATTACTACCTAAAGGGGGTCACTAAAGGGAACTGCTATTACTACCTAATGGGGGTCACTAAAGGGAACTGCTATTACTACCTAAAGGGGGTCACTAAAGGGAACTGCTATTACTACCTAAAGAGGGTTACTAAAGGGAACTGCTATTACTACCTAAAGGGGGTCACTTAAGGGAACTGCTATTACTACCTAATGGGGGTCACTAAAGGGAACTGCTATTACTACCTAAAGGGGGTTACTAAAGGGAACTGCTATTACTACCTAATGGGGGTCACTAAAGGGAACTGCTATTACTACCTAATGAGGGTCACTAAAGGGAACTGCTATTACTACCTAAAGGGGGTCACTAAAGGGAACTGCTATTACTACCTAATGGGGGTCACTAAAGGGAACTGCTATTACTGCCTAATGGGGGTCACTAAAGGGAACTGCTATTACTACCCAAAGGGGGCCACTTAAGGGAACTGCTATTACTACCTAATGGGGGTCACTAAAGGGAACTGCTATTACTACCTAATGGGGGTCACTAAAGGGAACTGCTATTACTACCTAAAGGGGGTCACTAAAGGGGAACTGCTATTACTACCTAAAGGGGGTCACTAAAGGGGAACTGCTATTACTACCTAAAGGGGGTCACTAAAGGGAACTGCTATTACTACCTAATGGGGGTCACTAAAGGGAACTGCTATTACTACCTAAAGGGGGTCACTTAAGGGAACTGCTATTACTACCTAATGGGGGTCACTAAAGGGAACTGCTATTACTACCTAATGGGGATCACTAAAGGGAACTGCTATTACTACCTAAAGGGGGTCACTAAAGGGAACTGCTATTATTACCTAAAGGGGGTCACTAAAGGGAACTGCTATTACTACCTAATGGGGGTCACTAAAGGGAACTGCTATTACTACCTAAAGGGGGTCACTAAAGGGGAACTGCTATTACTACCTAAAGGGGGTCACTAAAGGGAACTGCTATTACTACCTAATGGGGGTCACTAAAGGGAACTGCTATTACTACCTAAAGGGGGTCACTTAAGGGAACTGCTATTACTACCTAATGGGGGTCACTAAAGGGAACTGCTATTACTACCTAATGGGGATCACTAAAGGAAACTGCGATTACTACCTAAAGGGGGTCACTAAAGGGAACTGCTATTATTACCTAAAGGGGGTCACTAAAGGGAACTGCTATTACTACCTAATGGGGGTCACTAAAGGGAACTGCTATTGCTACCTAAAGGGGGTCACTAAAGGGAACTGCTATTACTACCTAAAGGGGGTCACTAAAGGGAACTGCTATTACTACCTAAAGGGGGCCACTTAAGGGAACTGCTATTACTACCTAATGGGGGTCACTAAAGGGAACTGCTGTTACTACCTAAAGGGGGTCACTAAAGGGAACTGCTATTACTACCTAATGGGGGTCACTAAAGGGAACTGCTATTACTACCTAATGGGGGTCACTAAAGGGAACTGCTATTACTACCTAAAGGGGGTCACTTAAGGGAACTGCTATTACTACCTAATGGGGGTCACTAAAGGGAACTGCTATTACTACCTAATGGGGGTCACTAAAGGGAACTGCTATTACTACCTAATGGGGGCCACTAAAGGGAACTGCTATTACTACCTAATGGGGGTCACTAAAGGGAACTGCTATTACTGCCTAATGGGGGTCACTAAAGGGAACTGCTATTACTACCTAAAGGGGGTCACTAAAGGGAACTGCTATTACTACCTAATGGGGGTCACTTAAGGGAACTGCTATTACTACCTAAAGGGGGTAACTTAAGGGAACTGCTATTACTACCTAAAGGGGGTCACTTAAGGGAACTGCTATTACTACCTAAAGGGGGTCACTAAAGGGAACTGCTATTACTACCTAAAGGCGGTCACTAAAGGGAACTGCTATTACTACCTAAAGGGGGGTCACTAAAGGGGTATTCCTTGGCCTATACTACTATAAAATGCAACATGCTGGGAGTTGTAGTTTTGGTTTAGGTCAGCTACAGAGCCACAGGCTGTATCAGGGCATGCTGGGAGTTGTAGTTTATAACTAACTGCAACCCAGGTCTGGCCCCGTATACAGAAAAACAAAAGAGTTTTAGGGGTCGGAAGAGGGCAAAATTTTGTATGGGGGAGATTTATCAAAACCAGTTGCCCATAGCAACCAATCAGATTGCTTCTTTCATTTCTAACAAGGCCTCTGCAAAATGAAAGAAACAATCTGATTGGTTGCTATGGGCAACTGGTCACATTTTCCTCTGCACAGATTTGATAAATATCCCCCTATATCTCTTACATCACTTCTCGCGATGTCACGCATGTATAATTAATTATGCAAATTAGCATGGCCAGTATTTTTGGGCAAAAAAGGTGGCAACCCAAATCACATGACAGGGGGGTGTAGAATAAAAAGAAATGGCAGTCAGCTCACGATCTGTACAACATAAGTGAAGGAAAATAGTTATAAAGGCGAAGATTCATGAGGACCTGTGCAGAGGAAATCCCGGCCTGTTGCCCATAGCAACCAATCAGATCGCTTCTTTCACTTTTGCAGAGGCCTTTTTTTATTTTATTTTATTTTTTTAAATGAAAGAAGCGATCTGATTGGTTGCTATGGGCAACAGGCTGGCATTTTCTTTGGACAGGTTTTGATGAATCTCCCCCTTAAAGTTTTTAAACTTCTTATTTATTTATTTATTTTTATGTAAATTTCTTATTGTGTTTAAAAACTGGTGTTTCCCAATAAATACTCTAAGGCAGTGGTCTCCAACCTGCGGTTCTCCAGATGTTGCAAAAAAATACAACTCCCAGCATGCCCGGACAGCCGTTGGCTGGGAGTTGTAGTTTTGCAACATCTGGAGGTCCGCAGGTTGGAGACCACTGCTCTAAGGGGTAAGTAGCTGATCGCCGGGGTGGGGGTGGGGGAGTTCTCCTTTAAGCTTTTCCCAGAAAGTTTTATACCGTACAACCAGACAGCAACGACATAGTGCCGTAAGTTGTCAGTATAGATCTAAACCGAGGCATTGCCCTGCCAAAGACTGTCCGGGCATGCTGGGAGTGGTAGTTTTGCAACAGCTGGAGGCACCCTGGTTTGGAAAAACTGCTATATATGACGTTTGACCTATAATTTTTTAACGTGACCCCTGTAGATTGTTACAGATGTAACAGAATAAAAAAGAATCAGTATCAGGCGGTATATTTCTGTCTCTTCAGCATTGTGCCTCCTGTTACATTCAACATAAATCTCCCCAATGATTTGTCCTGATGTCATATTTAGCTCTGCTATATCTGTATTTGTATACTGTATCACCGCTTCTACCTCCAGTGCATAGAATACAATAAGTAATGTCACCCTGAGGAAGATAAACCGCTACATACAGAACATATTTCAGCAATTATGTAGATCCACCGAGGGGATTCCAGTCTGAATATAGTGTACAGTACACGACCCAGACAGCGCTGATCATTGGAGGCAGTATTATAGTAGTTATATTCTTGTATATAGGAGCAGTATTATAGTAGTTATATTCTTGTATACAGGAGCAGTATTATAGTAGTTATATTCTTGTATATAGGAGCAGTATTATAGTAGTTATATTCTTGTATATAGGAGGCAGTATTATAGTAGTTATATTCTTGTATATAGGAGCAGTATTATAGTAGTTATATTCTTGTATATAGGAGCAGTAATATAGTAGTTATATTCTTGTATATAGGAGCAGTATTATAGTAGTTATATACTTGTATATAGGAGCAGTATTATAGTAGTTATATTCTTGTATATAGGAGCAGTATTATAGTAGTTATATTCTTGTATATAGGAGGCAGTATTACAGTAGTTATATTCTTCTATATAGGAGCAGTATTATAGTAGTTATATTCTTGTATATAGGAGCAGTATTATAGTAGTTATATTCTTGTATATAGGAGCAGTATTATAGTAGTTATATACTTGTATATAGGAGCAGTATTATAGTAGTTATATTCTTGTATATAGGAGGCAGTATTACAGTAGTTATATTCTTCTATATAGGAGCAGTATTATAGTAGTTATATTCTTGTATATAGGAGCAATATTATAGTAGTTATATTGTTGTATTTAGGAGTAGTATTATAGCAGTTATATTCTTGTATATAGGGGCAGTATTATAGCAGTTATATTCTTGTATATAGGAGCAGTATTATAGTAGTTATATTCTTGTATATAGGAGCAGTATTATAGTAGTTATATTCTTGTATATAGGAGCAGTATTATAGTAGTTATATTCTTGTATATAGGAGCAGTATTATAGTAGTCATATTCTTGTATATAGGAGCAGTATTATAGTAGTTATATTCTTGTATATAGGAGGCAGTATTATAGTAGTTATATTCTTGTATATAGGAGCAGTATTATAGTAGTTATATTCTTGTATATAGGAGGCAGTATTATAGTAGTTATATTCTTGTATATAGGAGCAGTATTATATTAGTTATATTCTTGTATATAGGAGCAGTATTATAGTAGTCATATTCTTGTATATAGGAGCAGTATTATAGTAGTTATATTCTTGTATATAGGAGGCAGTATTATAGTAGTTATATTCTTGTATATAGGAGCAGTATTATAGTACTTATATTCTTGTATATAGGAGCAGTATTATAGTAGTTATATTCTTGTATATAGGAGCAGTATTATAGTAGTTATATTCTTGTATATAGGAGGCAGTATTATAGTAGTTATATTCTTGTATATAGGAGCAGTATTATAGTAGTTATATTCCTGTATATAGGAGCAGTATTATAGTAGTTATATTCTTGTATATAGGAGCAGTATTATAGTAGTTATATTCTTGTATATAGGAGCAGTATTATAGTAGTTATATTCTTGTATATAGGAGCAGTATTATAGTAGTTATATTCTTGTATATAGGAGCAGTAATATAGTAGTTATATTCTTGTATATAGGAGCAGTATTATAGTAGTTATATACTTGTATATAGGAGCAGTATTATAGTAGTTATATTCTTGTATATAGGAGCAGTATTATAGTAGTTATATTCTTGTATATAGGAGGCAGTATTACAGTAGTTATATTCTTCTATATAGGAGCAGTATTATAGTAGTTATATTCTTGTATATAGGAGCAGTATTATAGTAGTTATATTGTTGTATTTAGGAGTAGTATTATAGCAGTTATATTCTTGTATATAGGGGCAGTATTATAGCAGTTATATTCTTGTATATAGGAGCAGTATTATAGTAGTTATATTCTTGTATATAGGAGCAGTATTATAGTAGTTATATTCTTGTATATAGGAGCAGTATTATAGTAGTTATATTCTTGTATATAGGAGCAGTATTATAGTAGTCATATTCTTGTATATAGGAGCAGTATTATAGTAGTTATATTCTTGTATATAGGAGGCAGTATTATAGTAGTTATATTCTTGTATATAGGAGCAGTATTATAGTAGTTATATTCTTGTATATAGGAGGCAGTATTATAGTAGTTATATTCTTGTATATAGGAGCAGTATTATATTAGTTATATTCTTGTATATAGGAGCAGTATTATAGTAGTCATATTCTTGTATATAGGAGCAGTATTATAGTAGTTTTATTCTTGTATATAGGAGGCAGTATTATAGTAGTTATATTCTTGTATATAGGAGCAGTATTATAGTACTTATATTCTTGTATATAGGAGCAGTATTATAGTAGTTATATTCTTGTATATAGGAGCAGTATTATAGTAGTTATATTCTTGTATATAGGAGGCAGTATTATAGTAGTTATATTCTTGTATATAGGAGCAGTATTATAGTAGTTATATTCCTGTATATAGGAGCAGTATTATAGTAGTTATATTCTTGTATATAGGAGCAGTATTATAGTAGTTATATTCTTGTATATAGGAGGCAGTATTATAGTAGTTATATTCTTGTATATAGGAGGCAGTATTATAGTAGTTATATTCTTGTATATAGGAGCAGTATTATAGTAGTTATATTCTTGTATATAGGAGCAGTATTATAGTAGTCATATTCTTGTATATAGGAGCAGTATTATAGTAGTTATATTCTTGTATATAGGAGGCAGTATTATAGTAGTTATATTCTTGTATGTAGGAGCAGTATTATAGTACTTATATTCTTGTATATAGGAGCAGTATTATAGTAGTTATATTCTTGTATATAGGAGCAGTATTATAGTAGTCATATTCTTGTATATAGGAGCAGTATTATAGTACTTATATTCTTGTATATAGGAGGCAGTATTATAGTAGTTATATTCTTGTATATAGGAGCAGTATTATAGTACTTATATTCTTGTATATAGGAGCAGTATTATAGTAGTTATATTCTTGTATATAGGAGCAGTATTATAGTAGTTATATTCTTGTATATAGGAGGCAGTATTATAGTAGTTATATTCTTGTATATAGGAGCAGTATTATAGTAGTTATATTCCTGTATATAGGAGCAGTATTATAGTAGTTATATTCTTGTATATAGGAGCAGTATTATAGTAGTTATATTCTTGTATATAGGAGCAGTATTATAGTAGTCATATTCTTGTATATAGGAGCAGTATTATAGTAGTTATATTCTTGTATATAGGAGGCAGTATTATAGTAGTTATATTCTTGTATATAGGAGCAGTATTATAGTAGTTATATTCTTGTATATAGGAGGCAGTATTATAGTAGTTATATTCTTGTATATAGGAGCAGTATTATAGTAGTTATATTCTTGTATATAGGAGCAGTATTATAGTAGTCATATTCTTGTATATAGGAGCAGTATTATAGTAGTTATATTCTTGTATATAGGAGGCAGTATTATAGTAGTTATATTCTTGTATGTAGGAGCAGTATTATAGTACTTATATTCTTGTATATAGGAGCAGTATTATAGTAGTTATATTCTTGTATATAGGAGCAGTATTATAGTAGTTATATTCTTGTATATAGGAGGCAGTATTATAGTAGTTATATTCTTGTATATAGGAGCAGTATTATAGTAGTTATATTCTTGTATATAGGAGCAGTATTATAGTAGTTATATTCTTGTATATAGGAGCAGTATTATAGTAGTTATATTCTTGTATATAGGAGCAGTATTATAGTAGTTATATTCTTGTATATAGGAGGCAGTATTATAGTAGTTATATTCTTGTATATAGGAGCAGTATTATAGTAGTTATATTCTTGTATATAGGAGGCAGTATTATAGTAGTTATATTCTTGTATATATGAGCAGTATTATAGTAGTTATATTCTTGTATATAGGAGCAGTATTATAGTAGTCATATTCTTGTATATAGGAGCAGTATTATAGTAGTTATATTCTTGTATATAGGAGGCAGTATTATAGTAGTTATATTCTTGTATATAGGAGCAGTATTATAGTACTTATATTCTTGTATATAGGAGCAGTATTATAGTAGTTATATTCTTGTATATAGGAGCAGTATTATAGTAGTTATATTCTTGTATATAGGAGGCAGTATTATAGTAGTTATATTCTTGTATATAGGAGCAGTATTATAGTAGTTATATTCTTGTATATAGGAGCAGTATTATAGTAGTTATATTCTTGTATATAGGAGCAGTATTATAGTAGTTATATTCTTGTATATAGGAGCAGTATTATAGTAGTTATATTCTTGTATATAGGAGACAGTATTATAGTAGTTATATTCTTGTATATAGGGGCAGTATTATAGTGGTTATATTCTTGTATATAGGAGGCAGTATTATAATAGTTATATTTCTGTATATAGGAGCAGTATTATAGTAGTTATATTCTTATATATAGGAGCAGTATTATAGTAGTTATATTCTTGTATATAGGAGCAGCATTATAGTAGTTATATTCTTGTATATAGGAGACAGTATTATAGTAGTTATATTCTTGTATATAGGGGCAATATTATAGTGGTTATATTCTTGTATATAGGAGGCAGTATTATAGTAGTTATATTCTTGTATATAGGAGCAGTATTATAGTAGTTATATTCTTGTATATAGGAGGCAGTATTATAGTAGTTATATTCTTGTATATAGGAGCAGTATTATAATAGTTATATTCTTGTATATAGGAGACAGTATTATAGTAGTTATATTCTTGTATATAGGAAACAGTATTATAGTAGTTATATTCTTTTATATAGGGGCAGTATTATAGTGGTTATATTCTTGTATATAGGAGGCAGTATTATAGTAGTTATATTCCTGTATATAGGAGCAGTATTATAGTAGTTATATTCTTGTATATAGGAGCAGTATTATAGTAGTTATATTCTAGTATATAGGAGCAGTATTATAGTAGTTATATTCTTGTATATAGGAGCAGTATTATAGTATTATATTCTTGTATATAGGAGGCAGTATTATAGTAGTTATATTCTTGTATATAGGAGCAGTATTATAGTAGTTATATTCCTGTATATAGGAGCAGTATTATAGTAGTTATATTCTTGTATATAGGAGCAGTGTTATAGTAGTTATATTCTTGTATATAGGAGGCAGTATTATAGTAGTTATATTCTTGTATATAGGAGGCAGTATTATAGTAGTTATATTCTTGTATATAGGAGCAGTATTATAGTAGTTATATTCTTGTATATAGGAGCAGTATTATAGTAGTTATATTCTTGTATATAGGAGCAGTATTATAGTAGTTATATTCTTGTATATAGGAGCAGTATTTTAGTAGTTATATTCTTGTATATAGCAGGCAATATTATAGTAGTTACATTTTTGTACATAAGGAACGGTATTTTAGAATTTTCTATTATCTTTTTAAAATTTTAGTGAAAACTATTTAAGAAAAAGTAAAATAGAAAACTGATGTATAATCCAGTCACAGAGCACATACCTGTCTAGTAAATGATCCGAGTTCCTCTCAGTTCTGTGGATGAAAAGTTTCCTCCGGGAAATAACTAAGAATTTAGCTGAGTAACAGAGATAACAAGTGAACTCATAGCAGACCCCCCAGTGTCAGTGAGTGGACGTCCCTGTGCGGTTGTACTCGGCGGCCGCCATCATTAGTGTGAACAGATCCTTCCCCCAGGTTATTTCATTATTACGTTTCTGAGGTTTATATGATGAACTGGGAATTTTTTCTCTTTCCATCATGTTCACAATTTATATCTCAGATAAAAGACTGCAACAGATACATTGTGCTCCAGGACCTTTCCTTTCATTTTTACATATTATGTGCTCAACCTGTCACATGACTCCATTATTGCACTAAATAAAAGATTAAGTCATAATAACAGGTTATAGTATATCTCTCCATCTAATGTGTGTGACAGAGAAAAAGCTTGTTTTTTCCTTTAATTGGTCTGGAAATTTAACTGCTTCTGGTTAGATCCTCAATGCCGGATATACAGCGAATGATTGTACATGATAGTGAACAATCTGTGTACATACATTACTGATCCTGAGTTATATCCTGTAAATCTTTTTATTATAAAAATCTAAAACATAACAGACATAATCAATAATACATAACATAAACTCAGCTTACATGCGCCATAAATATGAAACAAAATAAGACAAATTGTCATTATAACAAAAACTAAACTTTTACCAGCTAGTCCAGTTTCAATTAAAACTAATTACGTACACGTATATATAAACTAATGTAATAATATGTGCACCCCAACACCATACATCACACCAAACTCACACCAAATACACAAACAAAAACTCTGCCATGCCCGGCAATAGGAAATAAAAGCCGTCCAAACCTGGACATAATGAAGATATTGACTAACAGGCAGCAGATACATTACAGACAACACTTACATATAAACATACATATAAACAGAAACATACATATAAACATACATATAAACTTACATATAAACATACATATAAACATACATATAAACATAAACATACATATAAACATACATATAAACATACATATTAACATACATATAAACATAAACATACATATAAACATAAACATACATATAAACATACATATAAACATACATATAAACATAAACATACATATAAAAATACATATAAACATACATATAAACATACATATAAACATACATACACTTTTCTTTTTCCTTTTTCTCTCTCTCTCTCTCTCTTTCTCTTTCTCTCTCTCTCTCTCTCCCTCTCTCTCTCTCTCTCTCTCACCAGCCGATTCCACACTCACTCACACCCATCCTCACCACCATCATTAGCGGATATCACACTCATACCCATCCTCTCCTAATATATATATATATATATATATATATATATATAAATTCAAAACAAATTTCAAAACAAATAGATCCGGCTACCTTAACTAAAACGAAAGGTAACTAAACATTAGTAAGAATAAATATACGGAAAAACAGAAATACAGGTAAATGAATAACAACTCTTTCACTATCTAATCCCAAAGCCCCTCCAGCCCCTCTGGCCATGAGATGGTATAAATGTCCAGTCCAGTCAATAATCCACACCAGGAGCCGGGCATCATGGAGTCCAATATTGTTCATCAATGGCTCCACCCAGCTCACCTCTTACCCCCCATTCCCCCACCCAACCTATTCTATAGCCCCCTATATACATATATACAAGAAAGTAAAAGCAAGGCCTATTCAGCCATGCCACCAAAAGGTTTGCCACACAACATAATTACTTAAACACATACTATACACTTATTAATATAAACATAACTATATACATAACATAACTATACTTATAACTACATTACTATATACATAACATAACAATTGTAAGGCCCAAGTTCAGATACCTGCAAGCCCTTCATACACTCATTTCCGTGACATGCGCCAGCCCTCCACCGGGATCAGAGTATGGCAAACTAGATACCAAATAATTTTTAAACCTATCCCTCACCTACTTTCCCTAGACTCACACTATCGCTGCCCCTAAAGTTTAAGTTGTCCCTACACACTGACCCTACACTGACCCTACCACTCTATCCCTAACCAGAATTAAGGTGCCTCCCCCAAAGGGTTCAGCATCTAGGGCACATCAAATGAAAACCCTCTCCATAGGAGAGAAGCCCTACTTGTACCCAATCTGCCATACTCTAAAGACCTGATCTTCCCGAGGTCACCAGTGATATTCCTACAGACCTCCACCTCAGAGAGGACTTTCCGCTGTGTAGATACTAAACACCGTGCATTCCACGTGTGATACCTAACCACTAAGCTAACTAAAAATAATGTGCACCGATCTCGGCCACCCAGGATCTTGAATGCTCCATAAGCCCACTCCGGATAGGCAAGGCCGGCAAGTTGACTCCAGCCGATGGAAGCGCCCACCCGGTTGTAGACCCCTATTTTAAAGGGACAATGAAGCAGGAAGTGGTCCATGCTTTCCAGCGTTTTCCCGCACTCTTCTCGGGGACAGTCCCGGTCATCAGATCTCCTACACTTCAGGTTGTCCCTTACACATAGCTTCCCCTGAAAGCAGCGCCAGGCCAAGTCCCAAAACTTCTGGGGGATCCGTTTCGAGTTCAAAAGACTTAAACCAACACTCAGATCCCAACCTGGGCAGTCCCTGAGCGCCAGAGGCTTCTGGAAGTGGGTCAACAGAACCCGTTTGTCAAGGGAGCACCTTGACTGGGTCCTGATCTCCCACACTCCCAGACCCCATCGACGTATCGCCTTCAGAGTCCGGGTAGCGTAAGCCGGAAGATATCCATGTGGTGTACGGAGGTCCTTCACTTGCCCTCCTGTCTCCCATTCCTGGAAGAAAGGCCGAAACCACTCCCTGCAGGAGAGTACCCACGGAGGAGCCCTCTCTTTCCAGAGGTTTGCGATGTTGGCTTTCAAGAAGGTGTTCATTAAGAACACCACAGGGTTTACCATAGATAAACCCCCTAGTCTCCTCGTGCGGTACGTAACCTCCCTCTTGACTAGGTTCATCCTGTTCCCCCATAACAGTTGGATAAACAGGCTGTAGATCCTAGTGTAGTAAGCCTCTGGCAAGATACATACGCTGCCCAGATAGATAAACAAGGGGAGCAGGTACGATTTGATCAGGTGTACCCTTTCCCTGAGGGTCATAGACCAACCCTTCCACTGGTCCACCTTCTGAGTGGCATCCTGGAGCTTACCATCCCAGTTTTTGGTGGGATAATCATCCTGGCCGAATGTGATGCCCAAAACTTTTGCTGACTCTTGGAGCCCTGGAAGGGTGTCCGGGAGATCAAACATGGGAAGTCTCCCAGCCAGAGACTTTCACACTTATCCCGATTGATCTTGGACCCGGATGCCTCCGAGTAACGATCCACATCCGACATCACCACCTCGACCTCCACCCTCGAGGAGACGAAAATGGTGACATCATCAGCGTACGCCACCACTCTCTGGGCGACATCCAGCTCCGCCAGACTCATCCCGACTCCCGCTAATGGCCCACAATCTACCCTCCGGACGAAGGGATCGATTGCGAACACGTATAACAGCGGGCTCAAAGGACAACCCTGACGGACTCCGGACCCCACCTCAAAAGAGCGGCCAGACCAACCGTTCACCAGTGGGAAACTCTCTGCCCCTGCATATATGGTGACAAGCCAATTCACAAAAGTACTCGGTGCTGGGCCCCCGAAAGGAGCCGGGGTGCAAACTTCACCAACCGATTAAACAGTATCTTGGCCAGAAGCTTCCTGTCCGTATTGAGAAGAGCTATGGGCCTCCAATTCTCAATCCGGCTAGGATCTTTACCCTTTGAGAGAAGAATCATGGCCGACCTCCTCATTGACTTCGGCAGAGTGCCCGAGGAGAGACACTCATTGAATACCTCAGTCAAGAGGGGAGCTAAAGACTCCTTAAAGGTCCTGTACCACTCGGATGTTAAGCCATCCGGACCTGGAGACTTCTTAGGGGCAAGCCCCTCGATCGCCAGTCTCACTTCCTCTTCCCTGATTTCTTCTGCCAAAACATCAAGAGAGGGGTCTACCCCTGGCTCAGGAATGGTTTCAGCCAGGAAAGCCGACATCTTGTCCCGATCTAGATCCTTCCTCCCCAAGAGGTGTGAGTAGAAGGATCTGACATCCTCCAGGATCCCTGATCTGGACCGATTCAGAGATCCCGTACTATCGATCAGTCCTGAAATGACTTTACTACTCACTGACATCTTACAGTTTCTGTAAGGGTCGGGCGAGCGGTACTTCCCGAAATCCCTCTCAAAAACCAAAGATGCGTGCCTATCGTACTGACACCTCATCAGCAAGGATTTCACTCTGGAGATATCCTCTCGGCTACCTCCAGTCGAGACGAGAAGCTCGAGTTTCCTCCTCAGACCCTGATACAGGCGATACCTGTTCAGGGACCTGAGGCTCGAGAGCTGGCGGAAGAACCCCGCAACCCGCTTCTTGAATATCTCCCACCACTCTGACTTACTACTACAAAGGCCCAGTAAAGGTACCTGACTCTGAAGAAAATCCTCAAAGAACTGTCTTATCTCCGCTTCCTCCAGGAGGGACGAATTCAGCTTCCAATAACCTTTACCCATCCGGGGGGTCTCTGAAACATTCAAGGAAAACAAAATCATACAGTGATCGGAGAACTCCACCTCAATCACGGACACTGCAGCTACCTCGATGATAGGTGAAACCCGCGTGGCCTGAGGGGCTCCGGATGTGGGCGTCCTCTAGGCGAGCTTCCCTAACTATGCTATTGAGGGCTGTACTATCATAAGCCAGCGGACCATTGGAGCCTCTCCTATCTTGGGACCTCGTGACAGTATTGAAGTCCCCTCCAAAGATCACTTGCCGACTTGTAAAAAGGAAGGGCTTGATCCTCATAAAGAGGCTTTTACGGTCCCACTTTGTTTGTGGGGCGTAGATGTTAACGAGCCGGAGCTCTTGCCCCTTCATGAGGACATCTAAGATCAGGCACCTCCCCATCTCCAACTCGATAACCCGTCTGCATTCAACAGGAGCGGTAAAAAGGACCGCCACCCCACTATATGGCTCAGCTGCAAGAGACCAGTGGGAGGGGCCGCGCCTCCACTCTCTCCTGGCTTTTACCAGGGAGGCTAGATCTGACAACTTGGTCTCTTGCAGATACAAAATGTCGGCTTCAACTCGGCCGAGAAAATCAAATACTGCAAATCTAGCCATATCAGACTTAATGCTGGCACAGTTAATGGATGCCAGCGTCAATGGGGTGAGTGCCGCCATCCTGAGTGATCGAGTTGGATGGCCTATCCTTTTTACCTCTTACCCTTCTTCTTCCCCCCTTCCCCATCAGAAGAAGACCCCCTTTCCTTCTTTTTAGACCTCTTTAGGGATGCTGACATATCCATCCCACGATCCTCATCTCCTGACCCAGGGGCCACCTGCCCTCCCAAGGAAGTTACTTCAGAAGGAACAGGCTCAGCACCTCCCGGAGGTTGCTCCGCCTCTGAACAAAGACTCTCAGCCTCCCCCTCCAAAGAAAGGGAAGAGTCCTTGCCAAGGGCCCGATACCTATTGGATAGAACGATCAGCGGGGGGTTGGTCAGACTTTTCCCAGGCACTTGGCCTGCAACACCTGAGGAGGAAGATAATGCCCTGAGTACCCTCTGGCCCTGCCTCCTTCTGCCGCACTTTTGTTTTTCCTTTTGCCCTTTCCCATCTTCCTCATCCAAACTTTCATATTGAGAGGAACTTGAGGAAATGGCCCTATTTGCCTCCTCTTTACGAAGTTTCCTTATCTCTTCATCTAACTCGGTGTCCCCAAGAGCCTCAGCTGTCTTCTCTGAGCCAGCGTCGGGAGCAGGATCCCGGACTACACCTTCTACCAGGGAACTTTCAAGATCCCTGCTCCTTCTGCGCCTCTCCTCCCTCCTAAGCTTAGAGGGGCTCTTGTTCTTAACTTTCTTCACTGGCTCTAGTGCCCCTTCTCCTCTGCAGGTCCCCACCACAGATGAGGCAACCTCACTGCTCTCCCCATCCCGTGTGGTCACAGCATTGGAGAATGAGCGGGGACACCGGCTAAATGGGTGACCAAGGTCACCACACAGGTTACAGCGAATCCGGCCACAGGTGGCAGCCAGATGACCCTCCGCACCGCACAATGCGCACATCTGCTTAGTGCAGTTTGCGCTAAAGTGTGTGGAATCACCACACTTGTGGCACAGCTTCGGCTGTCCCTGGTAAAAGACTTGGATCCTATCGCGGCCGAGAAAGGCGGCTGATGGAATGTGTGCGACAGTGTTACCTGAACGGCGGAGGCGGACGGAAAACGTCCAGGCTCCAGACCAAATGCCATGTTCATCCAGATTTTTCTTGGGGACGTCCGTCACCTCCCCATACCTGCTCAGCCAGGTCATGATGTCATAGCAAGAAAGAGACTCGTTACGTGTCAGAACGATCACTTTCTTGACAAAACTCTGGCGGGATACCGCCTTCACAGCGAAATCCCGCCAGACAGGCTCGTCCTTCACCAGTGCGTGATTAGACCAAAAGAGCTCAAGCCCTTCTGGCTTCACAAAACTGATGTCGAACTCAGAGGTACCGAAGGGGTGGATCAGAGCAAAGATGTCATTAGCCCTGAATCCCATCTGGAAAAGAAGCTCCACAACTTTTGCCCTAGAAGGGCATGCATCACTGCCTCTCCATACCAGACGGGCCACATTCCTCCGACCACGCTCCTGCCCGCTTGTTGGAAGGGACCAGACCACCTCCCCATTATGCTCTCGGAATGCCCCAAGTCCATGTCTTTCTATCCAAAAAGACAAGTCGACCTCCCGGTCCTCTACCTGGAGCATTCTATCCCCTCTCCTTAAAGCCTCCAGGAGGCGCTGTTGCAAGTTACCTTCCCCTGGATTAAGAGATGAGGATCCCCTGGGACCGCCAGCAGCGACATTAGCATAACTCCTTATTGGAGCAGTCGCTACCGGGGGGGCAGCCGGACCGACACCACTCCCCCCAGAAACAACAGTAGAGGCAGTAACATTATACATAACACTTGTGCCTGTCCCCTCCTGCCTAGCTGTACTGGACTGGCCGGGATATAATCTTGCTGGCTTTATGATGCCGGGCTTTACACTTGCATCATTGGCTTCATTGGGCACACTCAACCTTGCAGCAGTCTTCCCTTTAGGAATATCGGAAGAAGCTGCTTTGTCGCATACTTTGCCCTCGGCCTCCGCCAATACCTCGGCTTCAATTTCTTTAACTGCTACTAACATTGCATGGGTTGTATCATGTCCATGTTCCTGTGGTACCAGTCCTCCACCGCCAGCTCCACCCACAGCAGCCCCACCACAGCGCCACAACTCAAAAGAGCCAGACACCGCTGTCTGTTTGTTCCTCTCCAAGGTCGTCGCCAAAACTAAAATTATCCAAACGCATGGGGGACTCCATCTTTACAATTTGTGCCAGCAGGGCGCCACCACAACCTTCCTCCTCCTCGCCAGCACTCTCGCCCGATGAAGGTGGTAATGCCACTTGTCCTGCAGGTAGACTTGCTTGGGACATGTTCACACCCTGCAGTGGCTGCGGCTTGGCTTCCACAGCTTCCCCACTTGCCAGCACCTTAGCCTCTTCAGCCTCCATTTCTTGGACCTCATCCTCACTACTGCTCTCATCTGCTGAACAATCACCCCCAATCTCCTCTTCTTTTACTGGGGATTTCATCCTGGAGGAGCGATCCTCATTAAGAAGTTTCTCCCTAAATAAATCGCTCCCCTCCAGGACAGTCATTCTCCTCAGCTCAGTCTCCTCCAGCTCCAGCCTCAAGGACTTAACCCTTGCAGAGTACTCTGGTTTCCTCCGCTTGGTAGTTGTGCTCACCTGATACTTTGCAAACTTTAGCTCCTCTCTCAGCTCCCTCAGCTTCTTCCCAAGGAGTTCGTACTCACAAATCTTGGCAGCAAGTCTGGAGCTGTATGTCGCCATAGACTCCTTGGGTCTTCTCTGGCCCCACTGCTCCACAACCTGGCTCTTGGAGGAGCTCTTCTGTGCTGCAGAGACCTTCTTTAAACCTGTCTTGCTTGCAGGCTTTTCTTCCTGGCTGAGAGCCTTGCGGCTCCCAACCATTGCTGGAGGGACAGAATCCACATCGCTGCGGACCCTGCCAGATCTTCTAACCCCTCCAGCCGGGGCACTGGCTGGTAGCTTTCCCTCTACACCCCTCGCCAGCCTGGACCGAGGAGTGGAGGTCAGGGGATTCATGCTGATGGCTCCCCCAGGAATCTGCCACCTTCCTGGGAAAGCAGGTGGAAAAATCAGCCTCTCTCCTCTGGAAGTCTGGAGTCTCAGGAGCTCAGCAACAGACACACTTAGTGACCACACCCTCCGGAGCTGTACTCACTATTCTGCTGGTGAGGTCACTGTGTACATACATTACATTACTTATCCTGTACTGATCCTGAGTTGTATCCTGTATTATACTCCAGAGCTGCACTCACTATTCTGCTGGTGGGGTCACTGTGTACATACATTACATTACTTATCCTGTACTGATCCTGAGTTATATCCTGTATTATACTCCAGAGCTGTATTCACTATTCTGCTGGTGAGGTCACTGTGTACATACATTAAATTACTTATCCTGTACTGATCCTGAATTATATCCTGTTACATAGTTAGTATGGTTGAAAAAAGACATACATCCATCAAGTCCAACCAGGGAATTGAAGTGAAGGGTGTAAGGGGATAAGGGGAAGGGATGTAGTTTTATAATTCTGCATAAGCATTAATGTTGTTTTGTTCCAGGAATGTATCTAACCCTGTTTTAAAGCTGTTAATTGTTCCTGCTGTGACCAGTTCCTGAGGTAGACCGTTCCATAAATTCACAGTCCTCACGGTAAAGAAGGCGTGTCGCCCCTTTAGACTAAACCTTTTCTTCTCCAGACGGAGGGAGTGCCCCCTCGTCCTTTGGGGGGGTTTAACCTAGAACAGTTTTTCTCCATATTTTTTGTATGGGCCATTAATATACTTATATACATTTATCATATCCCTCTTAAACGTCTCTTCTCAAGACTAAACAATTGTAACTCCTTTAATCGCTCCTCATAGCTAAGATGTTCCATGCCCCATATTAGTTTAGTCGCTCGTCTCTGCACCCTTTCCAGCTCCGCAGTGTCCCTTTTATGGACAGGTGCCCAAAACTGAACAGCATATTCCAGGTGAGGCCGTACCAATGCTTTATAAAGGGGGAGTATTATGTCCCTGTCCCTGGAGTCCATGCCTCTTTTGATACATGACAATATCCTGCCGGCTTTGGAAGCAGCAGCCTGACATTGTGCTATTCTGTAGTCTGTGATCTATAAGTCACCCAGATCCTTCTCTACCAGTGACTCTGACAGTTTAATCCCCCCTAAGACATACGACGCTGCAGGTTATTAGTATACACAGCCCCCCTCTATATACACAGCCCCCCTCTATATACACAGCCCCCTCTATATACACAGCCCCCCTCTATATACACAGCCCCCCTCTATATACACAGCCCCCCTCTATATACACAGCCCCCTCTATATACACAGCCCCCCTCTATATACACAGCCCCCCTCTATATACACAGCCCCCTCTATATACACAGCCCCCCTCTATATACACAGCCCCCCTAAGACATACGACGCTGCAGGTTATTAGTACCCAGATGCATAACTTTACATTTATCCACATTGAACCTCATTTGCCAAGTGGATGCCCAGACACTTAGTCTATCCAAGTCATCTTGTAACCTATACACCTCCTCTATAGACTGTACTGTGCTACAAAGCTTGGAGTCATCTGCAAAGATAGAAACAGAGCTGTTATTACCATCCTCTATATATACACAGCCCCCCTCTATATACACAGCCCCCCCTCTATATACACAGACCCCCTCTATATACACCTCCTCTATAGACTGTACTGTGCTACAAAGCTTGGCGTCATCTGCAAAGATAGAAACAGAGCTGATAATACCATCCTCTATATCATTGATAAATAAATTATACAACAGCGGGCTCAGTACTGAACCTTGGGGTACACCACTAATTACCGGGGACCAATCAGAGTACAAATCATTGACCACCACTCTCTGGGTACGATCCATCAGCCAGTGTTCAATCCAGTTACAAACTAAAGTTTCCAAACCCAAAGACCTTAACTTACCTGTCAGACGTCTATGAGGGACAGTATCAAACGCTTTAGCAAAATCCTGAAACACTATATCCACAGCCATTCCTCTATATACTCAGCCCCCCTCTATATACACAGCCCCTCCTCTATATGCAGAGCCCCCCTCTATATACACAGCCCCCCTCTATATCCACAGCCATTCCTCTATATACAGAGCCCCCTCTATATACACAGCCCCCCTCTATATACACAGCCCCCCTCTATATCCACAGCCATTCCTCTGTCAAGGCTTCTACTCACCTCTTCATAAAAGCAATTAGATTGGTGACAACTTCTATCCTTAGTAAACCCATGCTGGCTATCACTTATAATACTATTATCCCCTATGTATTCCTGTATGTAATCCCTTATAAGTCCTTCAAACAATTTACCCACAATGCACGTTAGACTTACCGGTCTATAATTGCCTGGCGAAGACCTAGAGCCCTTCTTGAAGATTGGTACCACATTCGCCTTGCGCCAGTCCCTTGGCACAATACCAGACACCAGAGAATCTCTAAATATCATGAACAGGGGTACAGATATTACTGAACTTACCTCTCTAAGAACTCTTGGGTGTAGTCCATCCGGTCCTGGAGATTTGCTTACATTTATATCACTTAACTTACCTTGTACCATCTCTACATTAAGCCAGTTCAGTACATTACATGATGTGTTACCAGCACTGACCTGTACGTGATGTGTTACCAGCACTGACCTGTACATGATGTGTTACCAGCACTGACCTGTACGTGATGTGTTACCAGCACTGACCTGTACATGATGTGTTACCAGCACTGACCTGGCCAATGTCAGCTCCTTCTTCCATAGTGTATACAGAACTAAAGAACCCATTTGTCACGATGCCGGCTGGCAGGTAGTGGATCCTCTGTGCCAGAGAGGGATTGGCGTGGACCGTGCTAGAGGATCGGTTCTAAGTCACTACTGGTTTTCACCAGAGCCCGCCGCAAAGCGGGATGGTCTTGCTGCGGCGGTAGTGACCAGGTCGTATCCCCTAGCAACGGCTCAACCTCTCTGGCTGCTGAAGATAGGCGCGGTACAAGGGAGTAGACAGAAGCAAGGTCGGACGTAGCAGAAGGTCGGGGCAGGCAGCAAGGATCGTAGTCAGGGGCAACGGCAGAAGGTCTGGAATCACAGGCAAGGAACACACAAGGAACGCTTTCACTGGCACTAGGGCAACAAGATCCGGCGAGGGAGTGAAGGGGAAGTGAGGTGATATAGGGAAGTGCACAGGTGTAAACACTAATTGGAACCACTGCACCAATCAGCGGTGCAGTGGCCCTTTAAATCGCAAAGACCCGGCGCGCGCGCGCCCTAGGGAGCGGGGCCGCGCGCGCCGGGACAGAACTGACGGGGAGCGAGTAAGGTACGGGAGCCGGGGTGCGCATCGCGAGCGGGCGCTACCCGCATCGCGAATCGCATCCCGGCCGGAGGTGGTAACGCAGCGCCCCGGGTCCGTGGAACCGACCGGGGCGCTGCAGTGAGGGAAGTGTAGCGAGCGCTCCGGGGAGGAGCGGGGACCCGGAGCGCTCGGCGTAACAGTACCCCCCCCCTTGGGTCTCCCCCTCTTCTTGGGGCCTGAGAACCTGAGGATCAGACTTTTGTCCAGGATATTGTCCTCAGGTTCCCAGGACCTCTCTTCTGGACCACAACCCTCCCAATCCACTAAAAAAAAGGTTCTTCCCCTGACCTTTTTAGAGGCCAAAATCTCTTTGACAGAGAAGATGTCCGAGGAGCCGGAAACAGGAGTGGGAGGAACAGATTTAGGAGAAAAACGGTTGAGGATGAGAGGTTTAAGAAGAGAGACGTGAAAGGCATTAGGGATACGAAGAGAAGGAGGAAGAAGAAGTTTGTAAGAGACAGGATTAATTTGACACAAAACTTTAAAAGGACCAAGATAGCGTGGTCCCAACTTATAGCTCGGGACACGGAAACGGACATATTTAGCGGAGAGCCATACCTTGTCTCCAGGGGAAAAAATGGGAGGAGCTCTTCTTTTCTTATCTGCGAATCTCTTCATGCGAGAAGAAGCCTGTAAGAGAGAATTTTGGGTCTCTTTCCATATGGTGGAAAGATCACGAGAAATTTCATCCACAGCGGGCAGACCAGAGGGCAAGGGGGTAGGGAGGGGGGGAAGAGGGTGACGGCCGTACACCACGAAAAACGGAGATTTGGAGGAAGATTCAGAGATTCTGAAATTATACGAGAATTCGGCCCAAGGTAGAAGATCTGCCCAGTCATCCTGGCGGGAGGAAACAAAATGTCGTAAATAGTCACCCAAGATCTGGTTAATTCTCTCTACTTGTCCATTGGATTGAGGATGGTATGCAGAAGAAAAATTTAATTTAATCTTGAGTTGTTTACAGAGAGCCCTCCAGAATTTAGACACAAATTGGACGCCTCTATCCGAGACGATCTGTGTAGGCAACCCGTGAAGACGAAAAATGTGTACAAAAAATTGTTTAGCCAACTGAGGCGCTGAAGGAAGGCCAGGAAGAGGGATGAAATGTGCCATTTTGGAGAATCGATCAACGACCACCCAAATAACAGTGTTGCCATGGGATGGGTCAGGTCTGGAGAGCACGGGAGCCGAAGAAAAGGCAGACTTGAGTCGTTTAAAGGCGTCTTCCGCTTGAGGAGGCCAGGACTTGGGATCGGCATTTTTTTTTGTTAAAGCCACAATAGGAGCCACAATGGTAGAAAAATGTGGAATAAATTGCCTGTAATAATTGGCGAACCCCAAAAAACGTTGGATGGCACGGAGTCCGGAGGGGCGTGGCCAATCTAAGACGGCAGAGAGTTTATCTGGGTCCATTTGTAGTCCCTGGCCAGAGACCAAGTATCCTAGAAAAGGAAGAGATTGGCATTCAAACAGACATTTCTCTATTTTGGCATAGAGTTGATTATCACGAAGTCTCTGAAGAACCATACGGACATGCTGGCGGTGTTCTTCTAGATTGGCAGAAAAAATCAGGATATCGTCCAGATATACAACAACACAGGAGTATAGTAGATCACGAAAAATTTCATTAACAAAGTCTTGGAAGACGGCAGGGGCGTTGCATAGACCAAAGGGCATGACCAGATACTCAAAGTGTCCATCTCTGGTGTTAAATGCCGTTTTCCATTCATCCCCCTCTCTGATGCGGATGAGATTATAAGCACCTCTTAAGTCCAGTTTGGTAAAAATATGGGCACCTTGGAGACGATCAAAGAGTTCAGAGATGAGGGGTAGGGGGTAGCGGTTCTTAACCGTGATTTTATTAAGACCGCGGTAGTCAATGCAAGGACGTAGAGAGCCATCTTTTTTGGACACAAAGAAAAATCCGGCTCCGGCAGGAGAGGAGGATTTACGGATAAAGCCCTTTTTTAAATTTTCTTGGACGTATTCAGACATGGCAAGAGTCTCTGGGACGGACAGAGGATAGATTCTGCCCCGGGGTGGAGTAGTGCCCGGGAGGAGGTCAATGGGACAATCATAAGGCCTGTGAGGAGGTAGAGTCTCAGCTTGTTTTTTGCAAAAAACGTCCGCAAAGTCCATATAGGCCTTAGGGAGACCGGTTACATGAGGAAGCACAGGGACACGGCAAGGTTTACTGGGAACCGGTTTTAAGCAGTCCTTGGAACAAGAGGGCCCCCAACTCTTGATCTCCCCAGTGGACCAATCCAGGATTGGGGAATGGAGTTGAAGCCAGGGAAGTCCAAGAAGGATTTCAGAAGTGCAATTGGGGAGGACCAACAGTTCAATCCTCTCGTGATGAGATCCGATGCACATTAGAAGGGGCTCCGTGCGGAAACGTATAGTACAGTCCAATCTTTCATTGTTTACACAATTGATGTAGAGGGGTCTGGCGAGACTGGTCACCGGGATGTTGAACTTGTTGACGAGAGAGGCTAAGATGAAATTTCCTGCAGATCCAGAGTCCAAGAAGGCCACAGCAGAGAAGGAGAAGGCAGAGGCAGACATCCGCACAGGCACAGTAAGACGTGGAGAAGCAGAGTAGACATCAAGGACTGTCTCACCTTTGTGCGGAGTCAGCGGACGTCTTTCCAGGCGGGGAGGACGGATAGGACAATCCTTCAGGAAGTGTTCGGTACTAGCACAGTACAGGCAGAGATTCTCCATGCGGCGTCGTGTCCTCTCTTGGGGTGTCAGGCGAGACCGGTCGACCTGCATAGCCTCCACGGCGGGAGGCACAGGAACAGATTGCAGGGGACCAGAGGAGAGAGGAGCCGGGGAGAAGAAACGCCTCGTGCGAACAGAGTCCATATCCTGGCGGAGCTCCTGACGCCGTTCGGAAAAACGCATGTCAATGCGAGTGGCAAGATGGATGAGTTCATGTAGGTTAGCAGGGATTTCTCGTGCGGCCAGAACATCTTTAATGTTGCTGGATAGGCCTTTTTTAAAGGTCGCGCAGAGTGCCTCATTATTCCAGGATAATTCTGAAGCAAGGGTACGGAACTGTACGGCATACTCGCCAACGGAAGAATTACCCTGGACCAGGTTCAACAGGGCAGTCTCAGCAGAAGAGGCTCGGGCAGGTTCCTCAAAGACACTTCGAATTTCCGAGAAGAAGGAGTGTACAGAGGCAGTGACGGGGTCATTGCGGTCCCAGAGCGGTGTGGCCCAAGCCAGGGCTTTTCCAGACAGCAGGCTGACTACGAAAGCCACCTTAGACCTTTCAGTGGGGAACTGGTCCGACATCATCTCCAAGTGTAATGAACATTGGGAAAGAAAGCCACGGCAAAACTTAGAGTCCCCATCAAATTTATCCGGCAAGGATAGTCGTATTCCAGAAGCGGCCACTCGCTGCGGAGGAGGTACAGGAGCTGGCGGAGGAGATGATTGCTGGAGCTGTGGTAGTAACTGTTGTAGCATAACAGTCAGTTGAGACAGCTGTTGGCCTTGTTGCGCAATCTGTTGTGACTGCTGGGCGACCACCGTGGTGAGGTCAGCGACAACTGGCAGAGGAACTTCAGCGGGATCCATGGCCGGATCTACTGTCACGATGCCGGCTGGCAGGTAGTGGATCCTCTGTGCCAGAGAGGGATTGGCGTGGACCGTGCTAGAGGATCGGTTCTAAGTCACTACTGGTTTTCACCAGAGCCCGCCGCAAAGCGGGATGGTCTTGCTGCGGCGGTAGTGACCAGGTCGTATCCCCTAGCAACGGCTCAACCTCTCTGGCTGCTGAAGATAGGCGCGGTACAAGGGAGTAGACAGAAGCAAGGTCGGACGTAGCAGAAGGTCGGGGCAGGCAGCAAGGATCGTAGTCAGGGGCAACGGCAGAAGGTCTGGAATCACAGGCAAGGAACACACAAGGAACGCTTTCACTGGCACTAGGGCAACAAGATCCGGCGAGGGAGTGAAGGGGAAGTGAGGTGATATAGGGAAGTGCACAGGTGTAAACACTAATTGGAACCACTGCACCAATCAGCGGTGCAGTGGCCCTTTAAATCGCAAAGACCCGGCGCGCGCGCGCCCTAGGGAGCGGGGCCGCGCGCGCCGGGACAGAACTGACGGGGAGCGAGTAAGGTACGGGAGCCGGGGTGCGCATCGCGAGCGGGCGCTACCCGCATCGCGAATCGCATCCCGGCCGGAGGTGGTAACGCAGCGCCCCGGGTCCGTGGAACCGACCGGGGCGCTGCAGTGAGGGAAGTGTAGCGAGCGCTCCGGGGAGGAGCGGGGACCCGGAGCGCTCGGCGTAACACCATTCAGTAGCTCCGCCTTCTCTTGATTGCCCGTGACAACCTCCCCATTATCATTATTAAGGGGTCCTACATGCTCTGTCCTTGGTTGTTTGGTATTTATTAGACATGTGCAATTCGGTTCGGCACGAATGTCTAAATTAACGAATTTTACCGTTTTCGTGCATTCGGACCGATCCGAATGCACGAAAACATATTTTGAACATTCCCGAATAGCCACGATAATACGAATAGCAAAGTAACGAATACATTCGTTATTTCCCGACAATAATGCTGTAAATAACGAATGCATTCGTTATCCGTAAACGACCGAATATAGATTGTTTGATTTTTCGGATACATTCGGTATTCGGGTACATTCGGTAAATCTTTTTATTCTTTTTTTGGACTTTAGCGATCCTAAAAAATTATGCTGATACCTTTTTTATAAAAATTTCGTAGGGTATCATAAAAAAATCATAATAAAAAAGATACAGTGGTAATGGAAAAAATTGTATCTAATGAAATGTATCTTTTTTATTATGAAATGTTTATTCATTTTTAAACAGGGATCAATTTATGTGAGTGGGTAAAGCACTAAAAATGTAGCCGACAATAATGAAAATGTAGTGTGTGCGTGTTTTTCACTTTTTTTTAAAACATTTTTTAGGTAGTACTACTACTCCCAGCATGGAACACACTCTTCCATGATGGGAGTAGTAGTTACCTGTACTAATTGACAGATTGCAGGGGTCCCTTGCGATCATCTTGTATAATGTATAGATGCGCCGGCTGCTCTTCTATGGTCCCCTGCACTCACGTATATATACACATATTCATATTTCCCGCAGAGCTGTGATTGGCCAGATGGTTCCAGCCAATCACAGCTCTCTGTGAGAAATAGGAATATGTGTATATATACGGCCGTGCAGGGGACCATAGGAGAGCGGCCGCCGCATCCATACATTATACTGGAGGATCGCAGCGGTTGTCAGGAGTGATACCTGCAGTGATCTTCCCTTTACTACAAGTACTAATACTCCCAACATGGAGTACACTCTGCTCCATGCTGGGAACTGTAGTACCTGTATTAATAGACAGATCGCAGCGGGTGTCAGAAGTTACACTCGCTGCCATATGTCTATTAATGCAGGTACTACAGCTCCCAGCATGGAGCAGAGTGTGCTCCATGTTGGGAGTATTAGTACCTGCAGTAAGGGACAGATCCCAGGGATGTCACTCCTCCTGACACCCGCTGCGATCCTCCTGATGTGAATGTCGGGATCAGCTGTTCTCAGGGCTACAGAGCCGGGAGAACAGCTGACGCTGAGCCGTAGGTATATATCGTATATCTACTGCCCAGCAAGAACTTACAGTGAGCCTGCAATGTGTATACAGTATACATCGTATATCTACTGCCCAGCAAGAACTTACAGTGAGCCTGCAATGTGTATACAGTATACATCGTATATCTACTGCCCAGCAAGAACTTACAGTGAGCCTGCAATGTGTATACAGTATACATCGTATATCTACTGCCCAGCAAGAACTTACAGTGAGCTTGCAATGTGTATACAGTATACACATTGCTGGCTCACTTAACCCCTTGCTGAGCTGTGCGCTATGCGCAAGCCCAGCAAGGGAAGAGTTAACTTACACTGCTGGACAGTGTAGGTTAACCCTTTGTGCGGTATACACTTTATACAGCTATCTATAGATAGCTGTATACAGTGTATACAGAAGACGAAGTCCAGCTTACTTCCCTCGAGTCCCGGGCGGGGTTCGTGTAGCTCCGCCCCCTAGTAATGACGTCATTAGGGGCGGAGCTACAGAAGGGAACAAGGCTAGTTTATCTGAAGCTCTGTTCACATTGTACGTTTTGTATAATGTGAACAGACCCTTCTGGCAGTGTCTACCCTGACAGGGAGACTCCAGCTGTTGCTAAACTACAACTCCCAGCATGCCCAGACAGCCAAAGGCTGTCTGGGCATGCTGGGAGTTATAGTTTTGCACCAATTGGTGGCTCCCTGTTTGGGTAGACATTGCATCATGGGTGCTCTCCCCAGCGGACAGCGCCAAAAATGTCATAACCAATTTTTTGTGTTTTTTTCTTCTCGTTTCAGATCCGTGTATGCAGAGGATTACTGCGGATTCGATGGATTACGGCGGATTATTTATTTTTTCCTTTAATAAAATGGTTAACGAGGGCTGTGGGGGAGTGTTTTTTTAAATAAAATAATTTTTCCAATGTGTTGTGTTTTTTTTTTTTTTTATTGAATTTTCAAGGTTAGTAGTGGACGCTGTCTTATTGACGGAATTCATTACTAGGCCAGGGCTTAGTGCTAGCCCCAAAAACAGCTAGCGCTAACCCCCAATTATTACCCCGGTACCCACCGCCACAGGGGTGCCGGGAAGAGCCGGTACCAACAGGCCCGGAGCGTCAAAATGGCGCTCCTGGGCCTAGGCGGTAACAGGCTGGCGTTATTTAGGCTGGGGAGGGCCAGTAACAATGGTCCTCGCCCACCCTGGTAACGTCAGGCTGTTGCTGTTTGGTTGGTATCTGGCTGAGAATGAAAATACGGGGAACCCTATGCATTTTTTTTTTTTTTTTTTTTTTATTTAAATTTAAAAAAAAAAACGCATAGGGTTCCCCGTATTTTCATTCTCAGCACAATACCAACCAAACAGCAACAGCCTGACGTTACCAGGGTGGGTGAGGACCATTGTTACTGGCCCTCACCAGCCTAAATAACGCCAGCCTGTTACCGCCTAGGTCCAGGAGCGCCATTTTTGACGCTCCGGGCCTGTTGGTATCGGCTCTTCCCGGCACCCCTGTGGCGGTGGGTACCGGGGTAATAATTGGGGGTTAGCGCTAGCTGTTTTTGGGGCTAGCACTAAGCCCTGGCCTAGTAATGGATTCCGTCAATAAGACAGCTTCCGCTACTAACCCTGAAAATTTAATAAAAATAAAAAAAAAACACAACACATTGGAAAAATTATTTTATTTAAAAAAACACTCCCCCACAGCCCTCGTTAACCATTTTATTAAAGGGAAAAAAAATAATCCGCCGTAATCCATCGAATCCGCAGTAATCCTCTGCATACACGGATCTGAAACGAGAAGAAAAAAAAACACAAAAAATTGGTTATGACATTTTTGGCGCTGTCCGCTGGGGAGAGCACCCATGATGCAATGTATACCCAAACAGGGAGCCACCAATTGGTGCAAAACTACAACTCCCAGCATGCCCAGACAGCCTTTAGCTGTCTGGGCATGCTGGGAGTTGTAGTTTAGCAACAGCTGGAGTCTCCCTGTCTGGGTAGACACTGCCAGAAGGGTCTGTTCACATTATACAAAACGTACAATGTGAACAGAGCTTCAGATTAATTAGCCTTGTTCCCTTCTGTAGCTCCGCCCCCTAATGACGTCATCACTAGGGGGCGGAGCTACACGAACCCGCCCGGGACTCGAGGGAAGTAAGCTGGACTTCATCTTCTGTATACACTGTATACAGCTATCTATAGATAGCTGTATAAAGTGTATACCGCACAAAGGGTTAACTTACACTGTCCAGCAGTGTAAGTTAACTCTTCCCTTGCTGGGCTTGCGCATAGCGCACAGCTCAGCAAGGGGTTAAGTGAGCCAGCAATGTGTATACTGTATACACATTGCAGGCTCACTGTAAGTTCTTGCTGGGCAGTAGATATACGATGTATACTGTATACACATTGCAGGCTCACTGTAAGTTCTTGCTGGGCAGTAGATATACGATGTATACCTACGGCTCAGCGTCAGCTGTTCTCCTGGCTCTGTAGCCCTGAGAACAGCTGATCCCGACATTCACATCAGGAGGATCGCAGCGGGTGTCAGGAGGAGTGACATCCCTGGGATCTGTCCCTTACTGCAGGTACTAACACTCCCAACATGGAGCACACTCTGCTCCATGCTGGGAGCTGTAGTACCTGCATTAATAGACATATGGCAGCGAGTGTAACTTCTGACACCCGCTGCGATCTGTCTATTAATACAGGTACTACAGTTCCCAGCATGGAGCAGAGTGTACTCCATGTTGGGAGTATTAGTACTTGTAGTAAAGGGAAGATCACTGCAGGTATCACTCCTGACAACCGCTGCGATCCTCCAGTATAATGTATGGATGCGGCGGCCGCTCTCCTATGGTCCCCTGCACGGCCGTATATATACACATATTCCTATTTCTCACAGAGAGCTGTGATTGGCTGGAACCATCTGGCCAATCACAGCTCTGCGGGAAATATGAATATGTGTATATATACGTGAGTGCAGGGGACCATAGAAGAGCAGCCGGCGCATCTATACATTATACAAGATGATCGCAAGGGACCCCTGCAATCTGTCAATTAGTACAGGTAACTACTACTCCCATCATGGAAGAGTGTGTTCCATGCTGGGAGTAGTAGTACTACCTAAAAAATGTTTTAAAAAAAAGTGAAAAACAAGCACACACTACATTTTCATTATTGTCGGCTACATTTTTTGTGCTTTACCCGCTCACATAAATTGATCCCTGTTTAAAAATGAATAAACATTTCATAATAAAAAAGATACATTTCGTTAGATACAATTTTTTTCATCACCACTGTATCTTTTTTATTATGATTTTTTATGATACCCTGCGAAATTTTAATAAAAAAGGTATCTCCATTATTTATTAGGATCGCTAAAGTCCAAAAAAAGACTAAAAAGATTCACCGAATGTACCCGAATACCGAATGTATCCGAAAAAAAACAACACGAATACCCGAATACCGAATGTATCCGAAAAATCTAAACCGAAAATATTGCCGAACCGAAATTTTTTTCCAAAACGAAAAAACGAAACGAAATTAAACGAAAATTTTTCTAGTGCACAAGTCTAGTATTTATATATCTAAAAAATATTTAGGATTAGTTTTGCTTTCTTTGGCCACCTGTCTCTCATTTTGAATTTTTGCTGTTTTTATTACATTTTTACAGATTTTATTAAGCTCCTTGTACTTTTTCATTGAAAAAGAGGCAACAGCCTCGAAACGCGTCTGATATTGGCTCCAAATAAAGAAACTTTTAATTCATCTTGACTACATCACATCACTGAGGTATGCACCTGGAATAACCCAGTATTTTCCTTACTCCTCTCTGACGTTCCAGATCGACTAGGGGAATCCTAGCTTGATTCCCGGGAGGCTGCTCCGCTGATCTGCTTTAACAAGCGCTGCATGGTGGTTGTGTCTGACACACAACCCGGCCAGGTGAGCTCACATCTACACATGTGTACCTGCCATATGACAAAACACCTATTGTACAAACAGTCTACCCTTAGAGGAAGCTCTGCTCTCCCCTTTTTTCTATTTTCTACAGCCTGTACTGTTTAAATGTTATAGCTGACCCATCAGATTTGAATTTTTTGAAGGCTATTTTTTTGTTGTTTATTGCTCTCCAGGGCTGTACTCACTATTCTGCTGGTGAGGTCACTGTGTACATACATTACATTACTTATCCTGTACTGATCCTGAGTTATATCCTGTATTATACTCCAGGGCTGTACTCACTATTCTGCTGGTGAGGTCACTGTGTACATACATTACTTATCCTGTACTGATCCTGAGTTATATCCTGTATTATACCCCAGAGCTGTACTCACTATTCTGCTGGTGAGGTCACTGTGTACATACATTACATTACTTATCCTGTACTGATCCTGAGTTATATCCTGTATTATACTCCAGGGCTGTACTCACTATTCTGCTGGTGAGGTCACTGTGTACATACATTACATTACTTATCCTGTACTGATCCTGAGTTATATCCTGTATTATACTCCAGGGCTGTACTCGCTATTCTGCTGGTGAGGTCACTGTGTACATACATTACATTACTGATCCTGTACTGATCCTGAATTATATCCTGTATTATACCCCAGAGCTGTACTCACTATTCTGCTGGTGAGGTCACTGTGTACATACATTACATTACTGATCCTGTACTGATCCTGAGTTATATCCTGTATTATACTCCAGAGCTGTACTCACTATTCTGCTGGTGAGATCACTGTGTACATACATTACTTATCCTGTACTGATCCTGAATTATATCCTGTATTATACTCCAGGGCTGTACTCACTATTCTGCTGGTGAGGTCACTGTGTACATATATTACATTACTTATCCTGTACTGATCCTGAGTTATATCCTGTATTATACTCCAGAGCTGTACTCACTATTCTGCTGGTGGGGTCACTGTGTACATACATTACATTACTTATCCTGTACTGATCCTGAGTTATATCCTTTATTATACTCCAGAGCTGTACTCACTATTCTACTGGTGAGGTCACTGTGTACATACATTACATTACTTATCCTGTACTGATCCTGAGTTATATCCTGTATTATACTCCAGAGCTGTACTCACTATTCTGCTGGTGAGATCACTGTGTACATGCATTACTTATCCTGTACTGATCCTGAATTATATCCTGTATTATACTCCAGGGCTGTACTCACTATTCTGCTGGTGAGGTCACTGTGTACATACATTACATTACTTATCCTGTACTGATCCTGAGTTATATCCTGTATTATACTCCAGAGCTGTACTCACTATTCTGCTGGTGAGATCACTGTGTATATACATTACATTACTTATCCTGTACTGATCCTGAGTTATATCCTGTATTATACTCCAGAGCTGTACTCACTATTCTGCTGGTGGGGTCACTGTGTACATACATTACATTACTTATCCTGTACTGATCCTGAGTTATATCCTTTATTATACTCCAGAGCTGTACTCACTATTCTGCTGGTGGGGTCACTGTGTACATACATTACATTACTTATCCTGTACTGATCCTGAGTTATATCCTGTATATATCAGAGACAGTTCTAAATAAAAATACTAATAATATTGAGTAATTAATAGTTATTATTTGCTGCTTTTCTCTCCTCTGGCCGTACAGTTTCTAGGAAATGTTTTATTGTTTGTCATCCTGGGGAAGTTGTGGGCATGCCCTGCAGAGCACATGACAGGAAGTGTGTCCTCTTCCAGCTACTTCCACTAGGTGGTGACAGATCCTACGATTACCCATCATTCAGCTGCACAGGTCAGGAGCCAGTCACTTCCGTCTGCTTCTATAAAGCCATTAACTTGTCATCGGTCTATACTCAATGTATCCACTTTTTATCCATCCATTGTCTTCTGGCAGCCTTATGCTGACTTGCAGTCTAGGCACAATGTCTGTCTGTTTTAATAGTGTTTGTAGATATGCAACTTTAAAAAAAAAAAAAAAAAAAAACAGCGCCACATCTGTCCACAGGTTGTGTTTTGTATTGCAGCTTACAAAAATGCATTAAAACATAACTGTTACGCCGAGCGCTCCGGGTCCCCGCTCCTCCCCGGAGCGCTCGCTACACTCTCGTTTCTGCAGCGCCCCGGTCAGATCCACTGACCGGGTGCGCTGCGATACCGCCTCCAGCCGGGATGCGATTCGCGATGCGGGTGGCGCCCGCTCGCGATGCGCACCCCGGCTCCCGTACCTGACTCGCTCTCCGTCGGTCCTGTCCCGGCGCGCGCGGCCCCGCTCCCTAGGGCGCGCGCGCGCCGGGTCTCTGCGATTTAAAGGGCCACTGCGCCACTGTTGGTCTAATTAGTGTGTTCACCTGTGCACTCCCTATGTATACCTCACTTCCCCTGCACTCCCTCGCCGGATCTTGTTGCCATTGTGCCAGTGAAAGCGTTCCCTTGTGTGTTCTTAGCCTGTGTTCCAGACCTCCTGCCGTTGCCCCTGACTACGATCCTTGCTGCCTGCCCCGACCTTCTGCTACGTCCGACCTTGCTTCTGTCTACTCCCTTGTACCGCGCCTATCTTCAGCAGCCAGAGAGGTTGAGCCGTTGCTAGTGGATACGACCTGGTCACTACCGCCGCAGCAAGACCATCCCGCTTTGCGGCGGGCTCTGGTGAAAACCAGTAGTGACTTAGAACCGGTCCACTAGCACGGTCCACGCCAATCCCTCTCTGGCACAGAGGATCCACCTCCTGCCAGCCGGCATCGTGACAGTAGATCCGGCCATGGATCCCGCTGAAGTACCTCTGCCAGATGTCGCTGACCTCACTACGGTGGTCGCCCAGCACTCACAACAGATAGCGCAACAAGGCCACGAGCTGTCTCAACTGACCGTGATGCTACAGCAGCTACTACCACAGCTTCAGCAATCATCTCCTCCGCCAGCTCCTGCACCTCCTCCACAGCGAGTGGCCGCCTCAGGCATACGACTATCCTTGCCGGATAAATTTGATGGGGAATCTAAGTTTTGCCGTGGCTTCCTTTCTCAATGTTCCCTGCACTTGGAGATGATGTCGGACCAGTTTCCTACTGAAAGGTCTAAGGTGGCTTTCGTAGTCAGCCTTCTGTCTGGAAAAGCTCTGTCATGGGCCACACCGCTCTGGGACCGCAATGACCCTGTCACTGCCTCTGTACACTCCTTCTTCTCGGAATTTCGTAGTGTCTTTGAGGAACCTGCCCGAGCCTCTTCTGCTGAGACTGCCCTGTTGAACCTGGTCCAGGGTAATTCTTCCGTTGGCGAGTACGCCGTACAATTCCGTACTCTTGCTTCAGAACTATCCTGGAATAATGAGGCCCTCTGCGCGACCTTTAAAAAAGGCCTATCCAGCAACATTAAAGATGTTCTGGCCGCACGAGAAATCTCTGCTAATCTACATGAACTCATTCATCTTGCCACTCGCATTGACATGCGTTTTTCCGAAAGGCGTCAGGAGCTCCGCCAGGATATGGACTTTGTTCGCACGAGGCGTTTTTTCTCCCCGGCTCCTCTCTCCTCTGGTCCTCTGCAATCCGTTCCTGGGCCTCCCGCCGTGGAGGCTATGCAAGTTGACCGGTCTCGCCTGACACCTCAAGAGAGGACACGACGCCGCATGGAGAATCTCTGCCTGTACTGTGCCAGTACCGAACACTTCCTGAAGGATTGTCCTATCCGTCCTCCCCGCCTGGAAAGACGTACGCTGACTCCGCACAAAGGTGAAACAGTCCTTGAAGTCAACTCCGCTTCTCCACGTCTTACTGTGCCTGTGCGGATATCTGCCTCTACCTTCTCCTTCTCCACTAAGGCCTTCTTGGACTCCGGATCTGCAGGAAACTTTATTTTGGCCTCTCTCATCAACAGGTTCAACATCCCAGTGACCAGTCTCGCCAGACCTCTCTACATCAATTGCGTTAACAATGAAAGATTGGACTGTGCAGTGCGTTACCGCACGGAACCCCTCCTAATGTGCATTGGACCTCACCACGAAAAAATTGAGTTTTTGGTCCTCTCCAATTGCACTTCCGAAATTCTCCTTGGACTACCCTGGCTTCAACACCATTCCCCAACCCTGGATTGGTCCACTGGGGAGATCAAGAGTTGGGACCCCTCTTGTTCCAAGGACTGCCTTAAACCGGTTCCCAGTACTCCTTGCCGTGACCCTGTGGTTCCCCCTGTAACCGGTCTCCCTAAGGCCTATATGGACTTTGCGGATGTTTTTTGCAAAAAACAAGCTGAGACTTTACCTCCTCACAGGCCTTATGACTGTCCTATTGACCTCCTCCCGGGCACTACTCCACCCCGGGGCAGAATTTATCCTCTCTCTGTCCCAGAGACTCTTGCTATGTCTGAGTATATCCAGGAAAATTTAAAGAAGGGCTTTATCCGCAAGTCCTCCTCTCCTGCCGGAGCCGGATTTTTCTTTGTGTCCAAAAAAGATGGCTCCCTACGTCCTTGCATTGACTACCGCGGTCTTAATAAAATCACTGTAAAAAACCGCTACCCCCTACCTCTCATCTCTGAACTCTTTGATCGCCTCCAAGGTGCCCACATCTTTACCAAACTGGACTTAAGAGGTGCCTATAATCTCATCCGCATCAGAGAGGGGGATGAATGGAAAACGGCATTTAACACTAGAGATGGACACTTTGAGTATCTGGTCATGCCCTTTGGCCTGTGCAACGCCCCTGCCGTCTTCCAAGACTTTGTTAATGAAATTTTTCGTGATCTCTTATATTCCTGTGTTGTTGTATATCTGGACGATATCCTGATTTTTTCTGCCAACTTAGAAGAACACCGCCAGCATGTCCGCATGGTTCTTCAGAGACTTCGTGACAATCAACTTTATGCCAAAATGGAGAAATGTCTCTTTGAATGTCAATCTCTTCCTTTCCTAGGATACTTGGTCTCTGGCCAGGGACTACAAATGGATCCAGACAAACTCTCTGCCGTCTTAGATTGGCCACGCCCCTCCGGACTCCGTGCTATCCAACGTTTTTTGGGGTTCGCCAATTATTACAGACAATTTATTCCACATTTTTCCACCATTGTGGCTCCTATTGTGGCTTTAACCAAAAAGATTGCCAATCCTAAGTCATGGCCTCCTCAAGCGGAAGATGCCTTTAAACAGCTCAAGTCTGCCTTTTCTTCGGCTCCCGTGCTCTCCAGACCTGACCCATCTAAACCCTTCCTATTGGAGGTTGATGCCTCCTCTGTAGGAGCTGGAGCGGTCCTTCTACAAAAAAATTCTTCCGGGCATGCTGTTACTTGTGGTTTTTTTTCTAGGACCTTCTCTCCGGCTGAGAGGAACTACTCCATCGGGGACCGAGAGCTTCTAGCCATTAAATTAGCACTTGAGGAATGGAGGCATCTGTTGGAGGGATCAAGATTTCCCGTTATTATTTACACCGATCACAAGAACCTCTCCTATCTCCAGTCTGCCCAACGGCTGAATCCTCGCCAGGCCAGGTGGTCTCTGTTCTTTGCCCGATTTAATTTTGAAATTCACTTTCGGCCTGCCGATAAGAACATTAGGGCCGATGCTCTCTCTCGTTCCTCGGATGCCTCGGAAGTAGAGCTCTCTCCGCAACACATCATTCCCCCTGACTGCCTGATCTCCACTTCTCCAGCCTCCATCAGGCAAACTCCTCCAGGGAAGACCTTCGTTTCTCCACGCCAACGCCTCGGAATCCTCAAATGGGGTCACTCCTCCCATCTCGCAGGTCATGCGGGTATCAAGAAATCCGTGCAACTCATCTCTCGTTTCTATTGGTGGCCGACTCTGGAGACGGATGTTGTGGATTTTGTGCGAGCCTGCACTGTCTGTGCCCGGGATAAGACTCCTCGCCAGAAGCCCGCTGGCCTTCTTCATCCTCTGCCTGTCCCCGAACAGCCTTGGTCTCTGATTGGTATGGACTTTATTACAGACTTACCTCCATCCCGTGGCAACACTGTTGTTTGGGTGGTCGTTGATCGATTCTCCAAGATGGCACATTTCATTCCTCTTCCTGGTCTTCCTTCAGCGCCTCAGTTGGCAAAACAATTTTTTGTACACATTTTTCGTCTTCACGGCTTGCCCACGCAGATCGTCTCGGATAGAGGCGTCCAATTCGTGTCAAAATTCTGGAGGGCTCTCTGTAAACAACTCAAGATTAAATTAAACTTTTCCTCTGCATATCATCCTCAATCCAATGGGCAAGTGGAAAGAATTAACCAGGTCCTGGGTGATTATTTACGCCATTTTGTTTCCTCCCGCCAGGATGACTGGGCAGATCTTCTACCATGGGCCGAATTCTCGTATAACTTCAGAGTCTCTGAATCTTCCTCCAAATCCCCATTTTTTGTGGTGTACGGCCGTCACCCTCTTCCCCCCCTCCCTACTCCCTTGCCCTCTGGTTTGCCCGCTGTAGATGAAGTGACTCGTGATCTTTCCACCATATGGAAAGAGACCCAAAATTCTCTTTTACAGGCTTCATCTCGCATGAAAAAGTTTGCCGATAAGAAGAGAAGAGCTCCCCCCATTTTTGCTCCCGGAGACAAGGTATGGCTCTCCGCTAAATATGTCCGCTTTCGTGTCCCCAGTTACAAACTGGGACCACGCTATCTTGGTCCTTTCAAAGTCTTGTGCCAAATTAATCCTGTCTCTTACAAACTTCTTCTTCCTCCTTCTCTTCGTATTCCTAATGCCTTTCATGTCTCTCTTCTTAAACCTCTCATCATCAACCGTTTCTCTCCCAAGTTTGTTTCTCCCACTCCTGTCTCCGGTTCTTCTGACGTCTTCTCAGTGAAAGAGATACTGGCCTCCAAGACGGTCAGAGGAAAAAGGTTCTTTTTGGTGGATTGGGAGGGCTGTGGACCTGAAGAGAGATCCTGGGAACCTGAGGACAACATCCTAGACAAAAGTCTGCTCCTCAGGTTCCCAGGCTCTAAGAAGAGGGGGAGACCCAAGGGGGGGGGTACTGTTACGCCGAGCGCTCCGGGTCCCCGCTCCTCCCCGGAGCGCTCGCTACACTCTCGTTTCTGCAGCGCCCCGGTCAGATCCACTGACCGGGTGCGCTGCGATACCGCCTCCAGCCGGGATGCGATTCGCGATGCGGGTGGCGCCCGCTCGCGATGCGCACCCCGGCTCCCGTACCTGACTCGCTCTCCGTCGGTCCTGTCCCGGCGCGCGCGGCCCCGCTCCCTAGGGCGCGCGCGCGCCGGGTCTCTGCGATTTAAAGGGCCACTGCGCCGCTGATTGGCGCAGTGGTTCTAATCAGTGTGTTCACCTGTGCACTCCCTATTTATACCTCACTTCCCCTGCACTCCCTCGCCGGATCTTGTTGCCATTGTGCCAGTGAAAGCGTTCCCTTGTGTGTTCTTAGCCTGTGTTCCAGACCTCCTGCCGTTGCCCCTGACTACGATCCTTGCTGCCTGCCCCGACCTTCTGCTACGTCCGACCTTGCTTCTGTCTACTCCCTTGTACCGCGCCTATCTTCAGCAGCCAGAGAGGTTGAGCCGTTGCTAGTGGATACGACCTGGTCACTACCGCCGCAGCAAGACCATCCCGCTTTGCGGCGGGCTCTGGTGAAAACCAGTAGTGACTTAGAACCGGTCCACTAGCACGGTCCACGCCAATCCCTCTCTGGCACAGAGGATCCACCTCCTGCCAGCCGGCATCGTGACAATAACTTTTGTTTAGACATATGTAAACTGATACAAAATAACAGGTAAAATACACAAGACTATGTAATAGACAAACATGCCCCTACGTGTTTCACACAGATGGTTCCGGGTTCATCAGGGGACAAAAACTTTGCAGAACTGAGGAAAGATTTGGCACTGTTTTTGGAAGAGAGTAACATTGTTTTTTGTATCCTGAACAGGTAACATCAATCTCCTGAGTGTTTTGGTCTTTAGAGCTTCATGGCACATCCGCATCTATCCTGAGAACTGGAGTCCTCCGACAGCTGTTCCTCCAGATCATGAAAGACATCTAGGTGGCAAAAAGCTTGAGGTCATTATATCTCACCTATCTAGCTATGTTCCTTTAGACTAGTAGTCTCCAAATAGTGGTCCTCCAGATGTTGCCAAACTACAACTACCAGCATGCCCGGACAGCCGTTGGCTGTCCGGACATTCTGGGAGTTGTAGTTTTAGAGAAAGCTTTAGAGAAAGAAGTGGGCCATTTATAACAGTTGATTCTACAGGTAGATGACAATTGATATTCAGACTCCATTCATGGTGGTGATTACCTATTTTTGTTGTTGTTTTCCCATGGTTTGGTCTGTTTACTTTATGACACATCTAATCTGCTCCATCGTCTTGTCAAATGAAATCACTTCCTGACCACAGAGTCTCATATCCCAAGAGTGCTATAACTGTTATAGTCACAAAGACTACACTACACATAAGGGCCTGGGAAAGAACAGGAAGGCCCCACCCATGAAGAATACAGGGTAGTGAGACACCACCCATGAAGAATACAGAGTAGGGCGTTATTGCTCATGAAGACTACAGAGTACTGAGGCACCGCCATTGAAGAGTACAGGGTAGGAAGGAACCATCCGTGAAGAATACAGGGTAGGGATGCCACACCCATGAAGAGTACAGGGTAGTGAGTCACCACCCAGGAAGACTAAAGGGGAGGGAGGCACCACCAATGAAGACTACAGAGTACTGAGGCACCACTCATGAAGACTACAGAGTACTGAGGCACCACTCATGAAGACTACAGAGTACTGAGGCACCACCCATAAAGAATACAAAGTACTGAGGCACCACTCATGAAGACTGCAGAGTACTGAGGCACCACTCATGAAGACTACAGAGTACTGAGGCACCACCCATAAAGAATACAGAGTACTGAGGCACCACCCATAAAGAATACAGAGTACTGAGGCACCACTCATGAAGACTACAGAGTACTGAGGCACCACCCATAAAGAATACAGAGTACTGAGGCACCACTCATGAAGACTACAGAGTACTGAGGCACCACTCATGAAGACTACAGAGTACTGAGGCACCACCCATAAAGAATACAGAGTACTGAGGCACCACTCATGAAGACTACAGAGTACTGAGGCACCACCCATAAAGAATACAGAGTACTGAGGCACCACTCATGAAGACTACAGAGTACTGAGGCACCACCCATGAAGACAAAAGGGGAAGGAGGCAGCACCAATGAAGACTACAGAGTACTGAGGCACCACCCATGAAGAATACAGGGTAGGGAGGCATCACCCATGAAGAGTACAGAGTAGTGAGGCACCACCCATAAAGAATACAGAGTAGGGAGTCAGCACCCATAAAGACTACAGAGTACTGAGGTACCACTTATGAAGAATTCAGGGTAGGAAGGCACCATCCGTGAAGAATACAGGGTAGGTAGGCACCACCCATGAAGACTACAGGGGAGGCAGGCACCACCCATGAAGACTACAGGAGAGGGAGGCACCATCCATGAAGACTACAGGGGAGGGAGGCACCACCCATGAAGACTACAGAGGTGGGAGGCACCAACAATGAAGACTAAAGAGTACTGATGCACCACCCAGGAAGAATACAGGGTAGGTAGGCACCACCCATGAAGAGTACAGAGTAGTGAGTCACCACCCATGAAGACCTCAGGGGAGGGAGGCACTACCCATGAAGACTACAGAGTACTGAAGTCCCACCCATGAAGAGTACAGGGTAGTGATTTACCACCCATGAAGACTACAGGGGAGGGAGGCACAACCAATGAAGACTACAGAGTACTGAGGCACCACTCATGAAGAATACAGGGTAGGGAGGCTTCACCTATAAACAGAACAGGGCAAAGAAGCTCTGTCCATGAAAAGTACAGGATAGAAGAGCTCCACTTATAAAAGAAAAAACACAGAATAGGGACCTCTACCTAGGAGGAGAACAAAGCAATGAAGCTCGATCCATAAATAGTACAGAACAGGTAGGCTCCACATACAAAATAGGATAGGGCTAGGAGGTTGCACTCATGAGGAAAGAGGCTCCACCCATGAAGAGTGCAACGTTGGGAGGCTAAACCAAGGGTGATAGAAGATTCCTGTAATTCTTTCATCTGTGGGGACAGAATGCTGAAAAGTACAAAATAGGATCAGACACCATGAGTTTTTTTTACAATGTTCAAGCAAAATCTTCTTGTCTGTATGATTGGAGGATATCCAGACGCCATCTTATATTGCCTGTACTATAGGAGGATGTCCCAGCCCCATCTTACTAATTCTTGTCTGTTCTATGGGAGGATGTCCAGGCGTTATCTTACTAATTCTTGTCTGTATTATGGGAGTATGCCCAGGCGCCATTTTACTAAAATCCTGTCTGTATTATGGGAGTATGTCCCAGCACCATCTTACTAATTCTTGTCTGTATTATGGGAGTGTGTCCAGGCATTATCTTACTAATTCTTGTCTGCTCTTTGGGAGTATGTCCAGGTGCCATTTTACTACTTCTTGTCTGTACTATTGGAGGTTTCCCAGGTGCCATTTTACAAACTTTTGCTGGTACTATGGGAGGATGTCCCTTCACCATTTTACTTATTCATGTCTGTACTAGGAGGATGTCCAGGCGTCATCCTACTATTTCTTACCTGTACTATGGGAGTATGTCCAGGTGCTATGTTACTAATTCTTGTCTGTTGAATGGGAGGATGGGTGGATGTCCCGGCATCATCTTGCCGATACTTCTTGTCGATATTATTGGAGGATGTCTAGACACCATTTTAATACTTTTTGTGTGTACTATGGGAAGATATCCAGGCACCATCTTAATACTTTTTGACTGCACTATTGGACGGTCTTTGCTCTGAGAAGGATAATCACTGTGACCACTGACCACAGCTACACATAATGTGGCCACCAGTGCAGGGAGTCACTGATGTCTGTGGAGAAGCCATTTGTTGATGGGTAGAGACAGAACTTCATCTTCATCGCCCCAATGCTGAATCTCTAACAGAGTCTCTGCCTGCCATGTACCATTTGTAGGGTGACTGAGGGTGGCTTCTACTTCCCCTTCTATAGAAAAGTAGTTTTCAAATTCACTAAGGCATCAGATCTCTGCTCCAGTCACCTCTGCTCATGACATTTTTGGGAATCAAATTCAGGAACTGACCACCACCACTTCCTTTGCCAACAGAGTCCATCAAGTTAATGGGGTTAAAAAAATAAAGAGGTGAAACTGTAGATATGAGATGTCTTCAATGTCTGGACTTCTGTCATGTGGTCAGAACCTCGGGAATTAAAAATAAGAAAGAAATTATTAGGAAAAACAGAAGTCTCATCTAATGCAGCTTACTATGAGGAGACTCTCTGCTGCCTCCGCGTGATTCTCCGGTGACACATTTGTCTTTCATCTGCGCGGCCGACGCGTCTCAGACAGGAAATGAGCTGGTATTCCGGTGTGTGCATCTCTGGGCATCCTCTGGGATAGGAAGAGCCTTAGATGGTACTGACAGATCTATATACATTACCCTATAAGTATCAGATATTAGGGAAAAGTTTACTTAATTTATGATGAGGAACCAGAGATTAAATCAGATAACCTGGATGACCAAACTATTAGGCTAAGTTTCCACTTGGTTTTTTTTCTGGCAGTTTTTGGAAATCTGCCACTGCAGTTTTTGAGCCAAGGTCAGAAGTGGATCCATAAGGGAGGAGAAGTGTAAGTCCTTCCTTTATATGTCCTATTCCTTTTGAATACATTTCTGGCTTTGGCTCAAAAAGTGTAGCGACAGTTTTCCAAAAACTGCCAGAAAAAAAACCAAGTGGAAACTTAGCCTTACTGGAACCCAAAATTGTGACCAATTGAGAAGAGAGCTGAGCTGGGCCACAGTACATAGCACCCAGCACCATATATATTGTATTTATGGGATTTTAAAAATGTAGTAGAAAAGTTTAAGCATATCTTTATAAAAAAAAAGAAACAAAAGAAAAAAGAAAGAAAGACTCATGGTGGCATACTTCAAGGTGCTGGAGACATTCTTCAGAGATTTTGGTCCATATGGACACGATGACATCACACAGTTCCTCTATATGGACATGATGACATCACACAGTTCCCCCATATGGACATGATGACTTCACACAGTTCCCCCATATGGACATGATGACATCACACAGTTCCTCCATATGGACATGATGACATCACACAGTTCCTCCATATGGACATGATGACATCACACAGTTGCTGCAGATTTGTCGGATCCATGATGAAAAACTCTGGTTCCACCACATCCCAGCGGTGATCTATTGGATGACATCTGGTGACTGTGGAGGCCATTGGAGTCCAGTGACCTCATAACCCTGCAAAATTACACCACCAGCCTGAACCTGATACAAGGCAGGATGGTTTAATGCTTTCATAGTGTTTCCACCAAATCCTGACCCTGTCATCTGAATGTCACAGCTGGAATGGAGGCTCCTCAGACCAGATACGTTCTTCCATCTTCCATTGTCCAGTTTTGGTGTCTGTGTGAATTGTAGCCTCAGTTTCCTGTTCTTAGCTGACAGGAGTGACCCCGGTGTGATCTTCTGCTGCTGTAGCCCATCTGCTTCAGGTTGGACGTATTGTATGGTCAGAAATGGTATTCTGCAGACCTTGGTTATAACCAGTGGTTATTTGAGTTACTGTTGCTTTTCTTTCATCTCGATCCAGTCTGCCCATTCACCTACAAGCCATTTTTCTCCACACAACTGCCACTCACTGTAAACCCTAGAGATGGTTGTGTGTGAAATACCCAGTAGATCAGCTGATTGGGAAATACTCAGACCGGCCCGTCTGACACCAACAATCACACCACAGTCACTTAAATCCTTTTGAACCTCAGCAAATTGTCTTGACCACATCTACATGCCTAAATGCATTGAGTCGCTGCCATGTGATTGGCTGATCAGCCATTTGTGTTATTAACCTCCCTGGCGGTATGATTCTGTCTGGAAATTTGTACCAAAAGTGGTACAATTTTTTGCACTGAATTTCACATCTCCCCCCGCCCATTTCACATCTCCCCCGTCACATCCCCCCCCCCCCTTGTCACATTCTCCCACCTACTTGTCACATTCTTCCCCCCCTTGTCACATTCCCCCCCTTGTCACCTTCTCCCCTTCATGTTACATTCCCCTCCCCCTGTCACATCCCCCCCCTTCATGTCACATTTTTCTCCCCCCTTGTCACATTCCCCCCCCTGTCACATTCCCCCCTCTGTCACATCCCCCCTGTCACATCCCCCCTGTCACATTCCCCCCCCCTGTCACATTCCCCCCCTTGTCACATCCCCCCCTCTGTCACATTTCCCCCTTTGTCACATTCCCCCCCTTGTCACATTCCCCCCTCTGTCACATTCCCCCCTCTGTCACATCCCCCCTGTCACATCCCCCCTGTCACATTCCCCCCCCCTGTCACATTCCCCCCCTTGTCACATCCCCCCCTCTGTCACATTTCCCCCTTTGTCACATTCCCCCCCCCCTTGTCACATCCCCCCCTCTGTCACATTTCCCCCCCTGTCACATTCCCCTCCCTGTCACATTCCCCCCCTCTGTCACATCCCCCCCCCTTGTCACATCCCCCCTCTGTCACATTCCCCCCCCCTTTGTCACATTCTTCCCCCCCTCCCCCCCCCCCCTCCTCACCTTGTCCTGCAGCAGAATACACTGGGTTTGCCGGGCACATTTCATACCTAGTGTATTTGCTGCAGAACAAGTCCTTTCCCCTTCAGCCAATCACAGGCTTTACATCACTGCGGCCTGTGATTGGCTGAAAAGTGAAAGGTCCTGTAAGATGAATAGTGAACAGAGCAGGGACCAGAGCGCACGGAGGGGAACGGCATCTGCAGGGACCGGGATTAGGTGAGCAAAAGTTTTTTTTTTATTTTACTACATTTTCCTTTTACACTTAGCTCAGTGTTTTTCTAACAGGGTGCCTCCAGCTGTTGTGAAACTACTACTCCCAGCATGCCCGGACAGCCTTTAGCTATTCGGGCATGCTGAGAGTTGTAGTTTTGCAACAGCTGGAGGCCCCCTGGTAGGGAAACACTGACTTTTAGTATTTTACTTTACCTGCTCTGGCCGGCCCCCGCAACGGGAGCCGACCCGAGCAGATAATCGCATGTTTTCCCGGGGGCCGCATCGCTATATCGCATTGCTTTTGCGATATATCGTGCAGCCCGGCCGGGAACTCTGCAATTCTACCCCGAGCGTGACTCGAGGTTACCGATCCTGGCAGGGAAAATTAACCCCGAGTCACGCTCGGGATTACCGCTCAGGAGGTTAAGCAATTGAACTGGTGTACCTAATTCATGCTTACTTCTGCTTCTGGTCCAAAATGTCTTCTATGTTGCCTATACTGGCCCAACTTCCTGTCTAGAGTCTATCCTGTGGCAGACTTCCTGTTCCTTTGCACACTCTAGCCGGGAACTCACCAGTTAGATGGGGATTAGTTGATCACAAAGTGTCTTCTTGCTGGGAACCCCAGTGATCTACTGTAATCTGTGGGGAAACCTCGTAGGAAGTGTTAAGTTTTACTGCAGCACCACCACTGGGGAAGTTAGGAATTACACAGGGCCCATTCACTTCAGTGGTGTAAATGTATGTGTAATGATGTAAAGCAGGACTGGACAGATTTTCTACAGCGGTGGTCTCCAACCTGTGGACCTCCACATGTTGCAAAACTAGAACTCCCAGCATGCCCGGACAGCCAACGGCTGTCCGGGCATGCTTGAAGTTTTAGTTTTGCAACATGTGGAGGTCCACAGGTTGTAGACCACTGCTCTAGAGAGTGTCTCTATGCAAGGCTGGGTTCACATCATGTTTTTGCCATACTGTTTTCAATCCGTTTTTCTAAAGAAAACCGAATGGCAAAAAAACGGACATAATAGTATGGGAAAAAGTAAACCGTATGCGTTTTTAAATCATATACTGTTTTTAAAAGTGCATACAGTTCCGTCCGTTTTTATTTTTTTTTAAAACATAAGTTTTTGAAAATTTTGTCCATTCTTAATGGGAGCACATGTGCAAAGTAAAAACCGTATACGGTTTCCCGTATGGAAGTGTATACATGTGCGCTTTCCATTGACGTCCATGTTAAAAAAAACGTATGCGGTTGCCGTACGGTTTTTAAACCGGAGACAAAACCGTGGTCAACCACGGTTTTGAGTTCGGGAGAAAACCGTATTGCAAGCAAACCGTACGCAACCGGATGCATCCGGGTGTATACGGTTTTCAATTATTTGTCTATGTATATGGTTTTCAATAGGGTTCCATAGTGAAAACGTATACGGGAAACATGAAAAACGTGGTATGAACCCACCTAACCTCTGAGGCTGGGGATATTATAGAAGCACGTTTTTGATGGCGGTGCCATTGGCATTCTTCTAGTAACATTGGCGTTTGCGCCCCCACCATCGTCTTCAGACATCTCCCCTACCCATAGGTCACAGACATACAGCCGTGGTCACTAGGGGGCCCCACATTTGAGCACAATGGGGGAGATTTCTCAAAACCTGTGTATAGGGAAAATATGGCCAGTTGCCCATAGCAACCAATCAGATCACTACTTTCATTTCTGAGAGGCCCTTTTCAAAATGAAAGTAACGCTCGGATTGGTTGCTATGGGCAACTGGTCAACCTTTCCTCTGCACAAGTGTTATAAATCTCCCCCAATAAGCTGCATTTTGTTACCTTCTTGGAACCTTCCATAGTTCTGCTCTCTGAAGTTAATTCTGTACTGATACGGAAAAAAAAAAAAAAAGCCAAAATCTCTTAAAAGTTGGAAAAAAAAACAGGATTTTGCTTCCTCAGTTCCTAAATTCCTGACCTGCTATATCCATAATATAAAGTTTCCGAGCGTCAGCAAAACTGTGCCCGTAAAATCTCCCCCTAAATACCTTTAGCATAAGCCGTAAATTCTGAATGAGAAGAACATGGCCGAATAGAGGAGCAGCTGATCTGAGGAGGAACATGAGGGCCACAATACGGAATCTGTAAGGGGACCCCACTTACCATGTGACATTTATAAGGCACTTGGAGGAGTCTTTAGGCCCCAATGGAGTGACCATTACTCTTCCAACTCCTGGAGCTTTATCTATGTCTTCCCAGGATGGAATCAGGACATAGGTGGAGACTTGTCAAAACCGGGGTAGAGGAAAAGTGGTAGCGTTCTCCATAGCAACCAATCAGATGGCGTCTTTCATTCTTAGGGTCTATTCACACGTACAGTATTCGGAGCAGATTTGAAGCGCAGGATTTTCTGCTGCAGATTTCAATGTAAACTGAATGTACATTCATATCTGCGCAGAATACTGTACGTGTGAATAGACCCTTAACGAGACCTGTGAAAAATGAATGAAGAGATCTGATTGGTTGCTATGGGCAACTGCACCGCTGTTCCTCTGCACAGGTTTGGATAAGTCTCCCCCATAGTTCTCCTGGGATTTTGATATGAAAGATAAATGTTTACACAGCCAGAGCTCTATCCTAGGGGTATTATATATGAGGGGCACAGGATATGGGGCATTATATGTGAGGGGCACAGGACAGGGGGTATTATATATGAGGGGTACATGACAGGGGGGCATTATATGTGATGGGCACAGGACAGGGGGGCATTATTTGTGAGGAGCACATGTCAGGGGGCATTATATGTGAGGGGCACATGACAGTCCCCCCCCCTGTCATGTGCCCATATAATGCACCTATAATGCCCCCCTGACATTTTCCCCTTACTTATAATGCCCCCCTGTCCTGTGCCCCTCACATATAATGCCCCATGTCCTGTGTCCCTCACATATAATGCCCCCTGAGGGGGCAGGACATGGGGCACTATATGTGAGGGGAACATATATATATTCTTTGATTAAAAGGCCCATCACAATCTTCAGCACCAGGCCAATGATGCTCTTAATCCGGCCCTGAGTATTATGTGGGCACTATATGGGGATATTTTATGGGCACTAAATGGTGATATCATGTGGACACTTTATGGCGGTATTATGTGGACACCTTATGGCGGTATTATGTGGGCACTTTATGACAGTATTATGTGGGCACTTTATAGCAGTATTATGGGGGCACTTTATGAAAGTGTGGTGTCCCGGTACCGGATTGCATCCGTTACCTTGTGGTGAGGTCCCCAAAGTCAGAGTCCCTAGGTACCAGTGGGATCCTCATCTATAGTTAGCCCCTAGTCACCCCTTTAATAATTAAAATTATTCAAATTCTAATTGTAGATATGTATATAAAGTGTACTTACCTTGTTGAAGTGTCGCAGGACCTGCTGGTCATGTGATGCATTCCAGAACTCTATGATTTTTACTCAAGGACCTTTGGAGGTAGTCAGGTGATCACCCACCATGCTTTGTAACGGTGAGTGACAGCTGACATCGACCAATCCAAAACGGCCCTGCCCCTGCCCATATAAGGGAGTGGTGGCCATTAATCTCGCTCTTTCCTCGTGGGCTGCTGATGAGGACGGATCTGCGCAGCTGTCATCGGCAACCACTAGGCCAAAGCCTTGTGGCAACGGCCATCATTCCAAAACTGTGAGTTACTTCAATTCCCTGTTATTCCGCAAGTTCACTGGACCTAAACAGACCCCTAAATCCAGCAGATCTCTGCAAAACCTAATTCTTCTAATCTCAGGATAACTTATCGGTCCTAAGTAACTGTCAGCCACTGCTGTGCTGATAATAGACTCTGTTACTGAGACTGTTACTGTTACTGAATGTACCGCAATTCATCAGTAAAGTTCCTGCAAGTTCAAGTTCAGCACTGCCGTGGACAATCATTTATTTCTACATGCACCTATCGTTTCTGGGAAGGGTGGCGATAGGCCTAGCAACTACATCAGCGTATTAACCCTCACCCTGGCGTCACGAGTGACAAGGGTTAAATTAACCCCTCATATTCCAACACAGCAACACCCCAAATACACTATACCCCCCAAGGGCTACCACAGAAGTATCATGAGGGCACTTTATGGAAGTATAATGCGGGCACTTTATGGTGGTATTATGCAGGCACTTCATGGCGGTATTATGTGGGCACTTTATGGTGGTACTATGTGGTCACTTTATGGCGGTATTATGTGGTCCCTTTATGGTGGTATTATGTGTTGACTTTATGGTGGTATTATGCTGGCACTTTATGGTGGTATTATGTGGGCACTTTATGGTGGTACTATGTGGTCACTTTATGGCGGTATTATGTGGTCCCTTTATGGTGGTATTATGTGTTGACTTTATGGTGGTATTATGCTGGCACTTTATGGTGGTATTATGCTGGCACTTTATGGTGGTATTATGTGGGCACTTTCAAAGACTATTATTTAGGATAAGAAACTCCTCTTGGAAGATCTATCTACAGTCATGGCCGTAAATGTTGTCCCCCCTGAAATTTTTCAAGAAAATGAAGTATTTTTCACAGAAAAGGATTGCAGTAACACATGTTTTGCTATACACATCTTTATTCCCTTTGTGTGTATTGGAACTAAACCAAAAAGGGGAGGAAAAAATCAAATTGGACATAATGTCACCAAACTCCAAAAATGGTCTGGGCAAAATTATTGGCACCCTTTCAAAATTGTGGAAAAATAAGATTGTTTCAAGCATGTGATGCTCCTTTAAACTCACCTGGGGCAAGTAACAGGGGTGGGCAATATAAAAATCACACCTGGAAGCAGATTAAAAGGAGAGAAGTTCACTTAGTCTTTGCCTTATGTGTCTGTGTGTGCCACACTAAGCATGGACCACAGAAAGAGGAGAAGAGAACTGTCTGAGGACTTGAGAACCAAAATTGTGGAAAAATATCAACAATCTCAAGTACATCTCCAGAGATCTAGATTTGCCTTTGTCCACAGTGCACAACATTATCAAGAAGTTTGCAACCCATGGTACTGTAGGTAATCTCCCTGGGCGTTGACAGGATAGTTCAGATTGTGAATAAGCAGCCCCAAACAAGTTCCAGAGATATTCAAGCTGTCCTGCAGGCTCAGGGAGCATCAGTGTCAGTGCCATCTATCCGTCAACATTTAAATGAAATGAAACGCCGTAGCAGGAGACCCAGGAGGACCCCACTGCTGACACAAAGAAATGAAAAAGCAAGACTACATTTTGCCAAAATGAACTTGAGTAATTAAAATCTTTCTGGGAAAACATCTTGTGGACAGATGAGACCAAGATAGAGCTTTTTGGTAAAGCACATAATTCTTGTCACAGCGTGCGCTCCGGTCTCCTCTCCCGGACCGGAGCGCCCGCTCCCTCAGAATCCCTCCTCGGGATCCCGGTGCCCTTGTGTCGGAAACGCGGCTGCCGTGACGGCTGGTCCCCGCTCACGCGCCGCATCCCTATCTGCCTTATCTGGCTCCCCGCTCCCTGCGCCGTCTGTCTCTGGCTCCCGGCGCGTGCGGACCCACTCTCTAGCGCCATTGATTGGTGCGCTGGTCCCTGACCTCTGGCCACTTCCCCTATAAATGTAACCTGCCCCTTCCTGCCCTTGCCGGATCTTTGTGCCTTTGACAAAGCGTTCCCTATTGTGTTATATTGCCTTGCCTGTTGCCGAACCCGTTGCTACCGACTACTCGCTCTTGAACCTTTGCCGCCGGCCCGGACCTCTGCTACTTCCGACTACGCTCCTGCCTGCTCCCTGTGTACCTCGCCATATCAGCTGCCTTAGAGGTCGAGTTGTTACTGGGGGATACGACCTGGTACTTATCGCCGCAGCAAATCCATCCCGCTTTGCGGCAGGCTCTGGTGAAGACCAGTAACTACTTAGAACCTTTCCTCCAGTACAACCCGCGCCATCGCCTCTCTGGTCCAGAGGATCCACTACTAGTCCTGCCGGTTCGTGACAATTCTACTGTTTACTGAAAATGGAATGAGGTCTACAAAGAAAAGAACACAGTACCTACAGTGAAATATGGTGGAGGTTCAATGATGTTTTGGGGTTGTTTTGCTGCCTCTGGCACTGGGTGCCTTGAATGTGTACATGACATCATGAAATCTGAGGATTACCAATGGATTTTGGGTCACACTGTACAGCCCAGTGTCAGAAATCTGGGTTTGCATTCAAGATCTTGGGTCTTCCAGCAGGACAATGACCCCAAACATATGTCAAAAAAGACCCAGAAAGGGATGGCAACAAAGCACTTGAGAGTTTTGAAGTGTCAGCAATGAGTCCAGATCTAAATCCCATTGATCACCTGTGGAGAGATCTTAAAATTGCTGTTGGGAAAAGGCGCCGTCCAATAAGAGACCTGGAGCAGTTTTGTAAAGGAAGAGTGGTCCAACATTCCGTCTGAGAGGTGTAAGAAGCTTATTGATGGTTATAGGAAGCGACCGATTTCAGTTATTTTTTCCAAAGGGTGTGCAACCAAATATTAAGTTAAGGGTGCCAATAATTTTGTCCAGCCCATTTTTGGAGTTTGGTGACATTATGTCCAATTTGCTTTTTTTCCTTCCTTTTTGGTTTAGTTCCAATATACACAAAGGGAATAAACATGTGTATAGCAAAACATGTGTTACTGCAATCCTTTTCTGTGAGAATTACTTCATTTTCTTGAAACATTTACAGCCATGACTGTACCTATCTATCTACCTATCTACAGTGGGGATCAAAAGTTTGGGCACCCCAGGTAAAAGTTTGTATTAATGTACATAAAGAAGCCGAGGAAAGATGGAAAAATCTCCAAAAGACATCAAATTACAGATTAGACATTCTTATAATATGTCAACAAAAGTTAGATTTTATTTCCATCATTTACACTTTCAAAATAACAGAAAACAAAAAAATGGCATCTGCAAAAGTTTGGGCTCCCTGGAGAATTTATAGCATGCACTGCCCCCTTTGCAAAGCTGAGACCTGCCAGTGTCATGGATTGTTCTCAATCATCATCTGGGAAGACCAGGTGATGTCAATCTCAAAGGTTTTAAATGCCCAGACTCATCTGACTTTGCCCCGACAATCAGCACCATGGGTTCTTCTAAGCAGTTGTCTAGAAATCTGAAACTGAAAATAGTTGATGCTCACAAAGCTGGAGAAGGCTATAAGAAGATAGCAAAACATTTTCAGATGTCAATATCCTCTGTTCGGAATGTAATTAAGAAATGGCAGTTATCAGGAACAGTGGAAGTTAAAACAAGATCTGGAAGACCAAGAAAAATATCAGACAGAACAGCTCGCAGGATTGTGAGAAAAACTATTCAAAACCCACGTTTGACTGCACAATCCTTCCAGAAAGATCTGGCAGACACTGGTGTTGTGGTACACTATTCAACTATAAAGAGATACTTGTACAAATATGGTCTTCATGGAAGAGTCGGTTCTGTAGACTGATGAGGTTTAAATTGAACTTTTTGGCCGGAATGAGAAAAGGTACGTTTGGAGAAGAAGGGGAACAGAATTTAATGAAAAGAACCTCTGTACAACTGTTAAGCATGGGGGTGGATCAATCATGCTTTGGGGTTGTATTGCAGCCAGTGGCACAGGGAACATCTCACAAGTAGAAGGAAAAATGGAGTCAATAACATTTCAGCAAATTTTGGATGCTAACTTGATGCCATCTGTGAAAATGCTGAAGTTAAAGAGAGGATGGCTTCTACAAATGGATAATGATCCTAAATACACCTCGAAATCCACAGGGGAAAACTGAAGGTTTTGCCATGGCCTTCACAAATTCCTGACCTCAACATAATTGAAAATCTATGGATAGACCTTAAAAGAGCAGTGCGTGACAGACAGCCCAGAAATATCAAAGAACTGGAAGACTTTTGTAAGGAATAATGGGCAAAGATACCTCAATTGAAAGACTTTTGGCTGGCTACAAAAAGCGTTTACAAGCTGTGATACTTGCCAAAGGGGCAGTACAAGATATTATCTCTGCAGGGTGCCCAAACTTTTGCAGATACAATTTTTTTTGTTTTCTGTTATTTTGAAAGTATAAATGATGGAAATAAAATCTAACTTTTGTTGACATATTATAAGAATGTCTAATCTGTAATTTGATGCGTTTTGGAGATTTTTCCATCTTTCCTTGGCTTCTTTCTGCACATTAATACAAATTTTTACCTGGGGTGCCCAAACTTTTGATCCCCACTGTATCTCATATTTATCTACCTATTTTATATCTATCTAATAACTTTCTATTATCTATCTTCTATCTATCCCATATCTATCTCATATTTATCTATCTTTTTATCTATCCACAAAAACAGGAGTCAAATAAGAGCCATATGAGAAATCAGTGGATACAACTACCATCATATGGTGTCATTCAATGCTTTAATGTTCTATAGAAGTGTGCGCTGTACTCAGATTTCCTCTAGTGTCGTATGAACCAGGGAACACTTAAAAAACACAATATAACTCCAAGTCAAATCACACTTCTGCTAGGTTGTTGCGCTTCTACATGGAGGAGACGTTGGAGGAGGGCAACAACCCAGCAGCAGGACCGCTACCTCCGCCTTTGTGCAAGGAGGAGCAGGAGGAGCACTGCCAGAGCCCTGCAAAATGACCTCCAGCAGGCCACAAATGTTCATGTGTCCATTCAAACGTCAGAAACAGACTCCATGAGGGACCGAGATCCACAGGTGGGGGTTGTGCTTACAGCCCAACACCGTGCAGGACGTTTGGCCTTTGCCAGAGAACAACAAGATTGGCAAATTCACCAATGATGCCCTGTGCTCTTCACAAATGAAAGCAGGTTCACATTGAGCACATGTGACAGTACATCTGGAGATGCCGTGGAGAACGTTCTGCTGCCTGCAACATCCTCCAGCATGACCGGTTTGGCGGTAGGTCAGTAATGGTGTGGGGTGGCATTTCTTTGGGGTGCCGCCCAGCCCTCCATGTGCTTGCCAGAGGTAGCCTGACTGCCATTAGGTATCAAAATGAGATCCTCAGACCCCTTGTGAGACCATATGCTGGTGCGGTTGGCCCTGGGTTCCTCCTAATACAAGACAATGCTAGACCTCATATGTCTGGAGTGTGTCAGCAGTTCCTACAAGAGGAAGGCATTGATGCTACAAGAGGAATCCGATTGAGCACATCTGGAACATCTCGCTCCATCCACCACAGACTGTCCAGGAGTTGGCGGATGCTTTAGTCCAGGTCTGGGAGGACATCCCTCAGGAGACCATCCTCCACCTCATCAGGAGCATGCCCAGGTGTTGTAGGGAGGTCATACGGGCACGTGGAGGCCACACACACTACTGAGCCTCATTGGGACTTGTATTAAGGACATTACATAAAGTTGGATCAGCCTGTAGTGCGGTTTTCCTTTTTGAGTGTGACTCCATATCCAGACCTCCATGGGTTGATACATTTGATTTCCATTGATAATTTTCGTGTGATTTTGTTGTCAGCGCATTCAACTATGTAAAGACGAAAGTATTTCATACGATTAGTTAATTCATTCAGATCTAGGATGTGTTATCTTAGTGTTCACTTTATTTTTTTGAGCAGTGTATATATAATATAGACTGAAATGAAAAAGTATTGGAATATCTCTGCTGCCCTCTGGTGGTGTATATACCTGTATTACACGTTTCTTACATTTTTTTCTATTAAAGATAATAAGGGGCATTTACTAAGGGGTTTAGTCATTTTTTTCTGACAATTTTTGGCGCTAAATTGTCGCAATTGCGCCTACCTTTTTTTTGTGCGACTTTCTCTAGCAAGAGCTAGAAAGTAAAAAAAAAAATTCCCGCTTGATTTACGCTAGTTTGCATTTTTGACTTGCAGTGATCAGGTATTTATTAACTGCGACAGTTGCAGCTGCGCAATAAACAGTTGCAACGGCCGTAAAAATTTACTAAATTTACTCCAGCTCCAACATGGAGCAGGAAAAGCTACTGCCGCCCGGGCTCCGGCATACTTTCTCCCCGCTACCCTCACTTCGCTACATGGACACTGCAGTGATTTACCTCCCCCTCCCCCTCACCTGCCAGCGCCACACAACTCCCATCTGTCTGCTAACTGTTGCAAGACTACAAGTCCCAGCATGCCCTTACAGTGAGGACACGCTGGGAGTTGCAGTCTTGTAGCAGCGGGAGCTGAGTGGCGCGGGCAGGAGACAAGGGGGGGGGGGATATCAGTGTCCCCATAAGTGAGGGTAGCGGGGAGGCCGTATGAGGAGCCCGGGCGGCTGCACTGTAATGTCAGCCCGGGCTCCTGCCCTGACAGCCAAAGGCTTTGGCTGTCAGGGCATGCTGGGTGTTGTAGTTTTGCAACAGCTGGAGGGCCACAGTTTGCAGACGACTGGTTTGTGGTCTGTAAACTGTAGTCCTCCAGCTGTTGCAAAACTAAACAGCTGAAGGGGACCGGCGAAGACGTTCACTTACCCTTCCGAGGCTCCAGCAACGATCGGTGATGGAGATCGTCGGGCGGCACTGTCACGCGGCAGTATCTTGCGGCAATGTCGTGCGGCGCTGGATCCTACGGAAGCTGGTAAGATGCCCAAGCCCTAAAACAGTGTTTCCCAACCAGGGTGCCTCCAGATGTTGCAAGACTACAACTCCCAGCATGCCTGGACAGCCTTTGGCTGTCCAGGCATCCTAGGAGTTGTAGTTTTGCAACATCTGGAGGGACCCTGTTGGGAAACACCGGCCTAAAACAGTGTTTTCCAACCAGGGTGCCTCCAGATGTTGCAAAACTACAACTCCCAGGTTGGGAAACACTGTGCCCGGCCTCCTCCCCACCTTACTGTAAGGGCATGCTGGGAATTGTAGTCCTGCAGCTGGGGGCAGGGGACAAGCTTGTCACTTGCCCACACATCTCCTGCACCACACAACTACAACTCCCAGCATGTCCTTACCGTAAGGGCATGCTGGCAGTTGTAGTCGTGCGGGGCGGGAGATGTGTGAGCAGGTGATAATAAATGTACTAACCCATTATTTTTTTTTCTCATTTCAGATCCGTGTATCCTGTGGACTCCTTCGGATTCGATGACCAGCGTTTTTCTTTGTTTGATTTTAATAAAATGGTTAACGAGGGCTTGTGGGGGAGTGTTATTTGTAATAAAAATTTTTTAAAGCCTGTTGTGTTTTTTCCTTACTTTACTTGACAGGCTTAGTAGTGGAAGCTGTCTTATAGACGGAGTCCATTACTAAGCTGGGCTTAGCGTTAGCCACAAAAACAGCTAGCGCTAACCCCCAATTATCACCCCGTTACCCAACGCCACAGGGGTGCCGGGAAGAGCCGGTACCAACAGGCCCGGAGTGTCAAAAATGGCGCTCCTGGGCCTAAGCGGTAACAGGCTGGCGTTATTTAGGCTGGAGAGGGCCAGTAACAATGGTCCTCGTCCACCCTGGTAATGTCAGGCTGTTACTGTTTGGTTGGTATTTGGCTGAGAATAAAAATAGGGGGGACCCTATGCATTTTTTTAAAATAAATAATTAAATATTGAAAAAAAAACACATAGGGGTCCCCCCTATTTTTATTCTAATCCTCTACTGTGAGGATTTAGTCTTCTTTGTATTTGTTTAAACACATTTTACTTCAATAAGTTAACCAGACATGACATTTTAGCAAAGAATATTTATTTACAGAAATATATTTTACAAATCTAAAAATATTGCACATAAATTTTTTTACAGCGCTATCTACAATCTATCTACATAAAATAGAATATACATTGCATAATTCTACATACCCCTTTATATCACACGATTCAAACATTAGTGAGTCAGTAAATGGAGCCAGCTGTAACCCCCTGGAGAAATTTATATACAGAATTTTATTTATCTGTAAAAATTTTTTACATTTCAGCCAAATAAGTTATAACAAATTTGGTAAACAAAAAAAAAAAAAAAAAAAAAAAGAAATGAAATGATTATTAGCTTTTTATCTATTTTTGTTTATTGAGGTTTAAAGATAGACATAAAAGTTAACAGTTTCAATTTTAATGGATAAATTATGGAATATTCAAGAAAAAAAAGTCTCTCCATTCCCCAACCAAAAATATTATTCAGAACAACATAAGTTATTTTTTACTATACATTAATTTGTAAATACTATTAATTTCGGTCAAAAACATGTGAAAATTACTCAAGAAGAATCAAAATTAATTCAAATTTGGACCACAAAAAAGAGAGAAAAAATCTTCATAGGTGGTTACTTAAGAATATGTAAGAAAAACAACGAGAACAATGTCCTAGTTTAAATTTTGGAGCAGATATAAATTGACGCTTATTTGGTGCATCAGAGATCAAATATATATGATCATATGTGTTTCTAAAAAATCTCAGTAAAACTTTAGATTCAAATCCAAATAGTTTTTTTTTATCACATATTTTTTTAACAGCTTTTTTTTTTTTTATCACATATTTTCTTTATTCTCTCTTTTTTGCAATAAATTTACACTATAGAAAATTATTTTCTCAGGTCAATTAAACAACATAACAGATGAATTAATTCATTTCATTATTTATTACATCCTTTAAATTATAATTTTTGTAATTTAACAAATATAGAAATGTTTTTATTGAGTTTTCATTTTTAACAATTTCTACAGTAAATAGAATATTGAATTAAAGGTTATTTAATATTTTTATTTCCATTTTTATTTTATGGTCTGGTGAGTTATTTTTCATCTTTTGATATACGGTAAGTAAATTGTATTTCTAAAACAGATGCTATATTCTCCCTAGATCTCTGTAGAATATATATATATATATATATATATATATATATATATATATATATATATGTATATATTTATATATATAAGCAATGCTCATTTAAAATGTTTACATTTAAAAAAAAAAAAAATTTTCCCTAAAGTAAATACATGATCCTTTTAAGATGCTCAAGGTTAATTTAAAGGGGTATTCCAGGAAAAAACTTTTATATATATATATATATATATATATATATATATATATATATATATATATATATAGCACAGGAAAATTATTAATTATTGTCCAACGAGTCAGACTGACTGGTTCCAATTGGAACTTGATTTATTGCAATTTTTTAGGAAAATTAAATAAAAAATCTGGTTTTCTCAACATCCAGTTAGAGATAATATATTTGTACCCTCTAATGCACCGCAATCTGAATGTTTCAACTTTTCGGATTTTGACTTATGTATACCAAGCCGGTTCCAGCCTTCTATAGACTCCTGCAGTTTTGAAACATATTGCCAATTTGTTAGACGTGATATTGAACAATTCAAAACTACTCAGACAAACTCTTCTAATACTAATTTAACAAATGCTGAAATACATGCCCTCAATGAACTAGTCCATAACCACAATCTGGTGATGAAGCCTGCTGACAAAGGCGGAGCCATTGTGGTTATGGACCGGAGTAAGTACATTGAGGAAGCCAATCGTCAATTAAATGATACTAATACATATCAAACTTTAACCTGTGATCCAACCAAACGCATTTCTGCCGGTGTTAAGATCATGCTGGACCGTGCTTTGGAACAATGCTTGATTGATAAAACATTATACAACTTTTTATACATAGAACATCCTGTCATACCTATGTTATACCTTTTACCTAAAATACACAAATCTTTAGAGAACCCCCCCCGGACGACCTATTGTGTCCGGGCGGGGCTCTATTACCAGTAATCTTTCAATCTTTGCAGATCAGGTTTTGCGACCATATGCCATGTCCGCAAAGTCTTATCTGCGAGATACTTCTGATTTTCTTAGTAAAATTGCAGATATACATGTCCCTGAGGGGGCTTTCGTGGCCACTCTGGACGTGGTCAGCCTGTACACCTCCATCCCACATGATGGGGGTGTACAGGCTGTCAAGTCCATGATAGCATCAGATTATTCACCAGCACAAGTTGAGTTTATCATTGAGTTACTGTACACCATCCTATGTAATAACTACTTTATGTTTAACGACACCTTTTACCTCCAGACCACCGGCACCGCCATGGGCACGAACGTGGCACCTATGTATGCCAACGTGTACATGGCGGTGCTGGAGGAGGACCTCGTCTATGTGTCCCACCACTCCGACAATTTGTTGGGGTGGTGGAGGTACATAGACGATGTCTTCCTGGTCTGGAAGGGCACTGAGGACTCTTTGCTTTCTTTTCATCACTTTTTGAATTCCATTAATGAGCACATTAAATTTACCTTCACACATTCACGCAATTCTGTAAATTTTTTGGATACACTTGTATCTATTCAAGACCACAAGATCATTACGGATCTATATGTTAAACCTACTGATACCAACTCTACATTACATTACAAAAGTAATCATCCTCGCCCCATGGTGCGTGCTTTGCCAACAAGCCAAATGCTGCGGGCACGACGCATCATTGAGCGAGAGGATGAAACAGAAGCAGCATTAGACCAAATGACAAAAAACTTCCTACAACGTGGCTACCCCCCACGACTATTGAGAGAAAGTAAGAAAAAAGTGATGGACATGAAACGACAGGATCTTATTCACAGATCCAGGAATCAGACATCCAATTCTAGAGTTGCATGTGTGACCACATTTGGATCACACTCCAGCCAGATTGCCAAAACCATTAATCGGCATTGGAAAATTCTACAAGAAAGTTTTCCAGATATCCCTGAGTTTGCCGGTCCCGCTCTGATGTCCTACAGGAGGTCGAGCAACCTCAGGGATAGACTTGTGAAGACAGACATATCGAGACAACTCTCTACACAACGATACTTAACAGTACAGAATAAAGTATCTTATCCTTGTTGCCAATGCATTAATTGTCCACAGATGTTGAAGGGACCTAAATTTGTACACCCGTACAATGGCAAGGTCTATCACTTAAAACACTATCTAACATGTACCTCTTCATTTGTTATTTATATTTTGGTGTGCCCATGTGGTCTCATCTATGTTGGTGAGACCACATGGGATTTTAAAACTCGCATCAATCATCATCGATATACTGTTCGCAAAAAACGACTAGACTTACCGGTGTCTAAACACTGCACAGAAAAAGGCCACTCGGAATGGGATCTCAAGTTTGCTCTTGTGGACCATATCCCCCCATTAAAGAGGGGGGGCGACCGCATTAACAAACTGAGAAAACTGGAACTCAAATGGATTTTTGAGACACAGGCACTTCGGCCTAAAGGACTTAATGTTGACTTTAGCATTACACCTCAAATTTATAATGCATAATTATGATGATAGAATATCTCGATGTAACCCTATAGTAGGAAAGGTGACCTTTATGTATGTAATAATCATATTTACTATGACATAATTTTATCCCTAATTCTTTTTTATCGCATTTTTTCTTACAGATATACGCGGGCAGAGGGTGGTCATCAATGTCCCTGCTTGTCAGTTGCCGCCCTTCTGAATAAACTGTATAATGATTTGATTGGTGACTAACTCTGCCATGGTGAAGTAATAACTTAGGCACATTTCATTCAGTCCACACATTTTTCTCCATCCGTTCACACATTCACACACTTATTATGCTTTTTATTTTATTATTTTCCTTTTCTCATTTAATTTGCTTACCTTTTTCCAATTCCCTTCATTCTTTTTCTATTTTTTATTATTATTATTTTCACCTCCGCATTTTATTAATTCTTATCCTTCTTATTTAAGTATTTATTTGTTATTTTTGTCATTATTGTTTTCATTTATTATCCCTTTACTTGTGCAAGGAATAAATCCATATATATGGAGTACCCTCATACTTACTATAGATAACAGTAATCAATAACATACCCGTGCTCAGTGTGTGAGAAAACGAATGCGGGGCTGCCCTTGGTGGATTCCCACCTCCATAGGCCTGTTACTGGGGACCTAAATTTTACGGTTGACGCCGTTGGGTACCCCAGAGTGACTCCTCCATAATATTGGGGTGAGCACGGGCAACTGAGGTGTTGGGCCTTTATAGTCCGATGTGCGTGTTAATCATGTATGGAGCCGGGCTAGATTACAGTCTAAAATCACCGTTATTTATTTTTACTTTTAATTTTATTTATACCCAAATTCATTTAAAAATTATTTATTTTATTCTATATTCTTTATATTCATATCTCTCTATTTTTTTATTTATTTTTACTCATTTTTCTATATCTTTTTATTTTTATTTTTATCATTTATTTTTATTTTTGTATTTTTTTCATTTTTGCATATTTCTTTAATTTTATCATCTGATATGTATTTATTTTCTATTTATCTTCAACCTGCACTTTCTTTTTTTCTATATATACCCTTCCTTTTGATGATACACCTAGGGTATTAATGTCTATACACCTGACCTTCTATTCACTATATACATACATAGGATCTTTTTGTTTTTTGCCCTGATAGACTTCAGCTAGGTAGATTAGATTTCCCTTTCCTTTCTCCCTTAACCACCATGGCAGTACAACGTTCATTTTCTTCAGTACGCATGCTCGGACGGAGGAGCGGTCACGTGACACCCTGGTCAGCTGACACGGTGGAGCCGCGCGGCCGCTCCTGGCGTCCTGCGATTACCAACACACACCACAGCTCTGCTGTTACCCACAGCAACGGCGGTTTACATGGAGACGAGTCGGGAACATGTGACCACTCAGCCCCCGTTTCTAATTATGAGGTACACATGTAATCTTGTTAAGACTATTTACTGTCATACTGTTTATAACTTTATTTGCAGTCCTTGCATATGTACATTGATTTTAACCCACTGCAGAGCACTTGTGCAATATGTATATTATAGTGGTTTTAATTACCCTATATCGTAAATGTATTTTTTACACTGTATTCACATTAATTGACTTGATTGATTTGTTTGTTCATTTGCATATAAATATTTTGTATGGTCACCATTTTGTTGCTTGACAAAGGCTGCATTGGCAGCAGAAACGTTGCTAATTTGTATTATCATGGAATAAACCACTGTTTACACTTTTGAATCTTCCGTGTGCTGCGGCATCCTTCCTAGATATATATATATATATATATATATATATATATATATATATATATATATATAAATATATATCAACTGGTTCCAGAAAGTTAAACAGATTTGTAAATTACTTCTATTAAAAAATCTTAATCCTTTCAGTACTTATGAGCTTCTGAAGTTAAGGTTGCACTTTTCTGTCTAAGTGCTCTCTGATGACACGTGTCTCGGGAAACGCCCAGTTTAGAAGCAAATTCCCATAGCAAACCTCTTCTAAACTGGGCGTTTCCCGAGACACGTGTCATCAGAGAGCACTTAGTCAGAAAAGAACAACCTACTTTAACTTTCTGAAGCCAGTTGATATATAAAAAAAAGTTTTTCCTGGATAACCCCTTTAATACAATATATTAAAACACAATTCTATGTTCTTCATTATTCTCCTGCTGTCTGGCTATCATACAAGTGCCTTCATTTATTGAGGAATAAATAGTTAATTCTCCATTTGCTCCTCTACGTCTTTGACCTTCTTAATATTATTATTTATTAATCAGTTTTTCATTTTTAGTTTACTAGTATTAAAGATTTTTTGCATTTGTGTAATGTTTTTGTAATTAATTTTTTAGAAAAAACCTTTAACTTCCCTGTTAGAAATGATATTTTTCCGAACTACAAATATACAATGGTCATAGACGTAGTTATCAAAATTGGATTTCAATTTTGGAAATTTTTCTTACTGTCAAAACCTACTCCATTTTAGTTTTTTTTTATCTTATAGATATTACCAGTCACCTTGGCAGCATTTTAATATACTTAGCTGAAAATGTTCCTCTAGCTACATTAGATTTTGTTAGCAATTTTAGTGCAGATAAGAAAATTCCACTTCACCAAAATTTTTTGATCTGTTAATAAGACCCTTTAGAGTCCATATTGCTCACGTTACTGCATTAAAAATCAGAGTACATATTGCAGCTTTGATATAGGCTACACCCATCTATCAGGATAACAAAGTTTTCTACAGAACGGCTACATCATCTACCGTGCTACTAAACTCTCAGAACCAAAAACATTCATTGACTTTCATTGACCATCATTGATCGCCTTCATCTCAATCGATCTCAGTAGTAAAATCTTCCAGTCTTGCTCTCTTGGGCCGAGAGTCCAATCAAAATAATCACCAAGTAGTGTGGTCCTCCAGACAAGTGTAGGACTATCCACCAAATTCAAGATGGAGGAAAGTTGTCAAGTTTCGAAAAAAAAAAACACACCAATATTTCACACCACCACGCTCCTTCTTTTTCTCCAAAATATTGATTTAATTTCCTTGTTGATCAATTCCTGCCAGTCTTCCCTGTGAAGAATAGTAAGAGTAAATTTGTATTGTACAACATTGTGTAGTTCATAGTATTGTATGACATTCTATAGCTTAGTATAGATTATGTAGTACAAAGTATAAAGTGATGCAATGTACAACAGTGTAGAGCAGGACAGAATAGTATGGTAAAGTACATGATAAAATAATATAGTACATTATTACATTGTATAGTATATTATAACATTGAATTGTATAGTATATAGTAGTATAGTGCAATATTATACAACATAGCACTGTGCAGTATTACATTGTATAGGATGGGTTAGAGTTGCACTGAAAAGCATAGAATTGTGAAGTATAGTATTGTATTGGACAGTATAATGTAATATAGCATTGTAAAGCATTTTATAAAATTGTATAATATGGTGTGGTACTTTACAGTATAACATGTTGGTCTGCGGAGAGGAGTTTTACTGTCTTTTGTACGAAATATGTCATTTTTTCCAGTTATTTGAGCTTTAGAACTCAATCTAGCAATGCCCACCTTGTATTATTGTAGGGGGAGACCTACCTAATAAGGGGAAACTACCTACCTATTGGGTGAACCTGTGTACCTACTGAGGGGACCTACATAAGGGAAAAACTGCCTACCTACTGGGGAAGGTGCTATCTACTTACCGGGGAGCTACCTTTTTTACTGTGAGGACATACCTACTTACTGGGGGAACTTACCGTAGTAATGGTGAGGACCCATCCCCCTCCCCCACACAACCCCCCCACCACCTCCCTAACCCACCTCCCTTACCATTTTTACTGCGGGCACCAAGGGGTTGCACTATTATTGTTTGGGGCACTGTGAGTAAGAAAAAAAAAGTAGGGAGGGGGGCGAAAAATGCAGAGCCGAGTAGTCATAGCTGCATGACAGCCTCTGCCGATGGAAGAGAAAAGAGAGCGACTGAGGTCAAAGAAGACGCCCACTTTGAGTCACTTGATGTAACTGCACTGTAATTACTTATATAATGTACAGATCCTATGTAATGCTGGTATGTACCACTGTATGGGGAGGATAAAGTCTAAAAAAAATAGTTTTTCTTTTATACAATTTTTAAAATCTGCCCTAGTATGTTTTATTTATTTATGTTTAGTACTAACAATATGGTAGTACGTGGTCCCAATGTGGCAGTATTCCCCCCCCCCCCCCCCTTTGAGAAAATCCTGTGCCTGTCCATGCATAGGAAAGAACAGTTTAGTACACTATTGTATCGCCTAGTATAGTATAGTATAATATAGTATGGTTTGGTATAGAACAGTAATGTATAGAATAGAATAGAATTGTTAAAGGGGTATTCCAAATTGATCTTTATTCCTATAAACAGTATGGGGGATAAGTGTCAGATCGTGTGGCATCCGACTACACCAGGTGGGTTCCTGTGCAGTTGGTTAGTATGCTTATTAGTTTTCTAGGTACTTCAAAGCCTTATTCCAAAAAAAAAAAACAACACATATGACCAGAGTTAAAGGGGTACTCCGGTGCTTAGCGTTTGGAACAAACTGTTCCGAATGCTGGAGCCGGTGACATGAGCTCGTGACATCATAGCCCACTCATGACGTCACACACCGCCCCCTCAATGCAAGTCTATGGGAGGGGGCGTGACGGCTGTCACGCCCCCTCCCATAGGCTTGCATTGAGGGGGCGGGGCGTGACATCATGAGGGGCGGAGCTATGACGTCACAAGCTCCAGGCGCCCGCTCCAGTGTTCGGAACAGTTTGTTCCAAACATTGAGCACCGGAGTACCCTTTTAAGGGATTTTAGGCCTGTAATGCATATTAGTGAAGGTACCGCCCCCAAAGAGCCCCAGTGTACAGTATGAAGGGGGTTCTTTCCATGTTTATTTAGATATAGCAGTTATTTTATGCATGCAGTGAATGGAGCTCAATTGCATGAGCTACTGTGCTTGGATAAAAAATAAAGTTCCACGGTGCTTATCTGGCCCTACATTCTTCTGATCGGTGGGGATCCCAGAAGTCAGTAGCATTACTATAGGGTGTGCAGAGGTAGCAGTCGCATAAAGGCCCTGGTGTCTAACAGGGCCCCAAATCACCTCTTTCTCACAAGAAATTCAGATTGGCACATGGTAGACACATTTTGCTTGGGGGCCCAGAAGCTTCAAGTTATGTCTCTGTCTACCGATTACCGGTAGGATAGACCACCACTGTCTTTACCTGGTTATGGCACACATGTTCTTAGCACAGTTGGAAATTATATAAACAGATTGCCCAAAATCTTGCCATCTTTTTTTTTTGGCTGGTTCCTGTCTGAGATACATAAGAATGATATATATCGTTGTTACGCCGAGCGCTCCGGGTCCCCGCTCCTCCCCGGAGCGCTCGCTACACTTCCCTCACTGCAGCGCCCCGGTCGGTTCCACGGACCCGGGGCGCTGCGTTACCACCTCCGGCCGGGATGCGATTCGCGATGCGGGTAGCGCCCGCTCGCGATGCGCACCCCGGCTCCCGTACCTTACTCGCTCCCCGTCAGTTCTGTCCCGGCGCGCGCGGCCCCGCTCCCTAGGGCGCGCGCGCGCCGGGTCTTTGCGATTTAAAGGGCCACTGCACCGCTGATTGGTGCAGTGGTTCCAATTAGTGTTTACACCTGTGCACTTCCCTATATCACCTCACTTCCCCTTCACTCCCTTGCCGGATCTTGTTGCCCTAGTGCCAGTGAAAGCGTTCCTTGTGTGTTCCTTGCCTGTGATTCCAGACCTTCTGCCGTTGCCCCTGACTACGATCCTTGCTGCCTGCCCCGACCTTCTGCTACGTCCGACCTTGCTTCTGTCTACTCCCTTGTACCGCGCCTATCTTCAGCAGCCAGAGAGGTTGAGCCGTTGCTAGGGGATACGACCTGGTCACTACCGCCGCAGCAAGACCATCCCGCTTTGCGGCGGGCTCTGGTGAAAACCAGTAGTGACTTAGAACCGATCCTCTAGCACGGTCCACGCCAATCCCTCTCTGGCACAGAGGATCCACTACCTGCCAGCCGGCATCGTGACAGTAGATCCGGCCATGGATCCCGCTGAAGTTCCTCTGCCAGTTGTCGCTGACCTCACCACGGTGGTCGCCCAGCAGTCACAACAGATTGCGCAACAAGGCCAACAGCTGTCTCAACTGACTGTTATGCTACAACAGTTACTACCACAGCTCCAGCAATCATCTCCTCCGCCAGCTCCTGTACCTCCTCCGCAGCGAGTGGCCGCTTCTGGAATACGACTATCCTTGCCGGATAAATTTGATGGGGATTCTAAGTTTTGCCGTGGCTTTCTTTCCCAATGTTCATTACACTTGGAGATGATGTCGGACCAGTTCCCCACTGAAAGGTCTAAGGTGGCTTTCGTAGTCAGCCTGCTGTCTGGAAAAGCCCTGGCTTGGGCCACACCGCTCTGGGACCGCAATGACCCCGTCACTGCCTCTGTACACTCCTTCTTCTCGGAAATTCGAAGTGTCTTTGAGGAACCTGCCCGAGCCTCTTCTGCTGAGACTGCCCTGTTGAACCTGGTCCAGGGTAATTCTTCCGTTGGCGAGTATGCCGTACAGTTCCGTACCCTTGCTTCAGAATTATCCTGGAATAATGAGGCACTCTGCGCGACCTTTAAAAAAGGCCTATCCAGCAACATTAAAGATGTTCTGGCCGCACGAGAAATCCCTGCTAACCTACATGAACTCATCCATCTTGCCACTCGCATTGACATGCGTTTTTCCGAACGGCGTCAGGAGCTCCGCCAGGATATGGACTCTGTTCGCACGAGGCGTTTCTTCTCCCCGGCTCCTCTCTCCTCTGGTCCCCTGCAATCTGTTCCTGTGCCTCCCGCCGTGGAGGCTATGCAGGTCGACCGGTCTCGCCTGACACCCCAAGAGAGGACACGACGCCGCATGGAGAATCTCTGCCTGTACTGTGCTAGTACCGAACACTTCCTGAAGGATTGTCCTATCCGTCCTCCCCGCCTGGAAAGACGTCCGCTGACTCCGCACAAAGGTGAGACAGTCCTTGATGTCTACTCTGCTTCTCCACGTCTTACTGTGCCTGTGCGGATGTCTGCCTCTGCCTTCTCCTTCTCTGCTGTGGCCTTCTTGGACTCTGGATCTGCAGGAAATTTCATCTTAGCCTCTCTCGTCAACAAGTTCAACATCCCGGTGACCAGTCTCGCCAGACCCCTCTACATCAATTGTGTAAACAATGAAAGATTGGACTGTACTATACGTTTCCGCACGGAGCCCCTTCTAATGTGCATCGGATCTCATCACGAGAGGATTGAACTGTTGGTCCTCCCCAATTGCACTTCTGAAATCCTTCTTGGACTTCCCTGGCTTCAACTCCATTCCCCAATCCTGGATTGGTCCACTGGGGAGATCAAGAGTTGGGGGCCCTCTTGTTCCAAGGACTGCTTAAAACCGGTTCCCAGTAAACCTTGCCGTGTCCCTGTGCTTCCTCATGTAACCGGTCTCCCTAAGGCCTATATGGACTTTGCGGACGTTTTTTGCAAAAAACAAGCTGAGACTCTACCTCCTCACAGGCCTTATGATTGTCCCATTGACCTCCTCCCGGGCACTACTCCACCCCGGGGCAGAATCTATCCTCTGTCCGTCCCAGAGACTCTTGCCATGTCTGAATACGTCCAAGAAAATTTAAAAAAGGGCTTTATCCGTAAATCCTCCTCTCCTGCCGGAGCCGGATTTTTCTTTGTGTCCAAAAAAGATGGCTCTCTACGTCCTTGCATTGACTACCGCGGTCTTAATAAAATCACGGTTAAGAACCGCTACCCCCTACCCCTCATCTCTGAACTCTTTGATCGTCTCCAAGGTGCCCATATTTTTACCAAACTGGACTTAAGAGGTGCTTATAATCTCATCCGCATCAGAGAGGGGGATGAATGGAAAACGGCATTTAACACCAGAGATGGACACTTTGAGTATCTGGTCATGCCCTTTGGTCTATGCAACGCCCCTGCCGTCTTCCAAGACTTTGTTAATGAAATTTTTCGTGATCTACTATACTCCTGTGTTGTTGTATATCTGGACGATATCCTGATTTTTTCTGCCAATCTAGAAGAACACCGCCAGCATGTCCGTATGGTTCTTCAGAGACTTCGTGATAATCAACTCTATGCCAAAATAGAGAAATGTCTGTTTGAATGCCAATCTCTTCCTTTTCTAGGATACTTGGTCTCTGGCCAGGGACTACAAATGGACCCAGATAAACTCTCTGCCGTCTTAGATTGGCCACGCCCCTCCGGACTCCGTGCCATCCAACGTTTTTTGGGGTTCGCCAATTATTACAGGCAATTTATTCCACATTTTTCTACCATTGTGGCTCCTATTGTGGCTTTAACAAAAAAAAATGCCGATCCCAAGTCCTGGCCTCCTCAAGCGGAAGACGCCTTTAAACGACTCAAGTCTGCCTTTTCTTCGGCTCCCGTGCTCTCCAGACCTGACCCATCTAAACCCTTCCTATTGGAGGTTGATGCCTCCTCAGTGGGAGCTGGAGCTGTCCTTCTACAAAAAAACTCTTCCGGGCATGCTGTTACTTGTGGTTTTTTTTCCAGGACCTTCTCTCCGGCGGAGAGGAACTACTCCATCGGGGATCGAGAGCTTCTAGCCATTAAATTAGCACTTGAGGAGTGGAGGCATCTGCTGGAGGGATCAAGATTTCCAGTTATTATTTACACCGATCACAAGAACCTCTCCTACCTCCAGTCTGCCCAACGGCTGAATCCTCGTCAGGCCAGGTGGTCTCTGTTCTTTGCCCGATTTAATTTTGAAATTCACTTTCGGCCTGCTGATAAAAACATTAGGGCCGATGCTCTCTCTCGTTCCTCAGATGCCTCTGAAATTGAACTCTCTCCTCAACACATCATTCCTCCTGACTGCCTGATTTCCACTTCTCCAGCCTCCATCAGGCAAACTCCTCCAGGAAAGACCTTTGTTTCTCCACGCCAACGCCTTGGGATCCTCAAATGGGGTCACTCCTCCCATCTCGCAGGTCATGCGGGCATCAAGAAATCTGTGCAACTCATCTCTCGCTTCTATTGGTGGCCGACTCTAGAGACTGATGTGGTGGACTTTGTGCGAGCCTGCACTATCTGTGCCCGGGATAAGACTCCTCGCCAGAAGCCCGCTGGTTTTCTTCATCCTCTACCTGTCCCCGAACAACCTTGGTCTCTGATTGGTATGGATTTTATTACTGACTTACCCCCATCCCATGGCAACACTGTTATTTGGGTGGTCGTTGATCGATTCTCCAAAATGGCACATTTCATCCCTCTTCCTGGCCTTCCTTCAGCGCCTCAGTTGGCTAAACAATTTTTTGTACACATTTTTCGTCTTCACGGGTTGCCTACACAGATCGTCTCGGATAGAGGCGTCCAATTTGTGTCTAAATTCTGGAGGGCTCTCTGTAAACAACTCAAGATTAAATTAAATTTTTCTTCTGCATACCATCCTCAATCCAATGGACAAGTAGAGAGAATTAACCAGATCTTGGGTGACTATTTACGACATTTTGTTTCCTCCCGCCAGGATGACTGGGCAGATCTTCTACCTTGGGCCGAATTCTCGTATAATTTCAGAATCTCTGAATCTTCCTCCAAATCTCCGTTTTTCGTGGTGTACGGCCGTCACCCTCTTCCCCCCCTCCCTACCCCCTTGCCCTCTGGTCTGCCCGCTGTGGATGAAATTTCTCGTGATCTTTCCACCATATGGAAAGAGACCCAAAATTCTCTCTTACAGGCTTCTTCTCGCATGAAGAGATTCGCAGATAAGAAAAGAAGAGCTCCTCCCATTTTTTCCCCTGGAGACAAGGTATGGCTCTCCGCTAAATATGTCCGTTTCCGTGTCCCGAGCTATAAGTTGGGACCACGCTATCTTGGTCCTTTTAAAGTTTTGTGTCAAATTAATCCTGTCTCTTACAAACTTCTTCTTCCTCCTTCTCTTCGTATCCCTAATGCCTTTCACGTCTCTCTTCTTAAACCTCTCATCCTCAACCGTTTTTCTCCTAAATCTGTTCCTCCCACTCCTGTTTCCGGCTCCTCGGACATCTTCTCTGTCAAAGAGATTTTGGCCTCTAAAAAGGTCAGGGGAAGAACTTTTTTTTTAGTGGATTGGGAGGGTTGTGGTCCAGAAGAGAGGTCCTGGGAACCTGAGGACAATATCCTGGACAAAAGTCTGATCCTCAGGTTCTCAGGCCCCAAGAAGAGGGGGAGACCCAAGGGGGGGGGTACTGTTACGCCGAGCGCTCCGGGTCCCCGCTCCTCCCCGGAGCGCTCGCTACACTTCCCTCACTGCAGCGCCCCGGTCGGTTCCACGGACCCGGGGCGCTGCGTTACCACCTCCGGCCGGGATGCGATTCGCGATGCGGGTAGCGCCCGCTCGCGATGCGCACCCCGGCTCCCGTACCTTACTCGCTCCCCGTCAGTTCTGTCCCGGCGCGCGCGGCCCCGCTCCCTAGGGCGCGCGCGCGCCGGGTCTTTGCGATTTAAAGGGCCACTGCACCGCTGATTGGTGCAGTGGTTCCAATTAGTGTTTACACCTGTGCACTTCCCTATATCACCTCACTTCCCCTTCACTCCCTTGCCGGATCTTGTTGCCCTAGTGCCAGTGAAAGCGTTCCTTGTGTGTTCCTTGCCTGTGATTCCAGACCTTCTGCCGTTGCCCCTGACTACGATCCTTGCTGCCTGCCCCGACCTTCTGCTACGTCCGACCTTGCTTCTGTCTACTCCCTTGTACCGCGCCTATCTTCAGCAGCCAGAGAGGTTGAGCCGTTGCTAGGGGATACGACCTGGTCACTACCGCCGCAGCAAGACCATCCCGCTTTGCGGCGGGCTCTGGTGAAAACCAGTAGTGACTTAGAACCGATCCTCTAGCACGGTCCACGCCAATCCCTCTCTGGCACAGAGGATCCACTACCTGCCAGCCGGCATCGTGACAATCGTGCACACAGAACGACCAGACAGTACAAAAATTTCGCCTCTACCTCATCTCTACTCCTGTTTAGAAAGCAGCTTTTCCGCTTTTCTCCTTCTGAACTCTGCAATTTCATCCGCTGTTAACCCGTGGGAATTACACCTGCAGTAGATATATATATATATACGGCATTAGTTATTGGCGTGCAACAAGGGAAACCTAAGGGTTAAAATCATCAAGTTATAAATCAATGTGTTTCTATACTTATGGTTCAGACATAGAGTGATCTCGAAGCTCTGGAGTCCCCAATGCAAAACATGTAACAAGTCCCCCCCCCAATCTACCATGTGTCATGTCTCGTAATAGGCAGTAGGGATGAGCGGAAGGGGTCATATTCGAATTCACGATATTTTGTGAATATATGGACGAATATTCATCCTATGTTCGCGATATTCGCATATTCGCTATGTTCATTGCCTTTTTTTGCCATGCGAAAATCGTAATGAAATTCGGATAGCGCGCATGCGCGATTATATCTTTCAACTAACGAACACTATACCCTACAATAGAACCTATCTGCTAAACTAACCTACCGTATAGAAAGCTAAACGAAGGGAGGGATCAGTGTCCTCTGGAAGTGCCGATATTCGCGAATATTTGAATATTTGCTTATATGAAATATTCGCGCTTCACACCGTAAATAATATTGGAGCCTTCTTTGGACCACAAGCTGGAAGCAGAGAGGGACGGTCCCTTTTTCTTTTTTTACACAGTACACGTCATTGTTGTGATGTGTACTGTGAAGAAAAAAAACAAAAAGCTAATATTCGTCATTATGACTATATAGCGCTATATTCTAAATATTCGCGAAATCACAAAGTGCCGATATACGTGGTAAAAATTAGCATTTCGAATATTCACGCTCAACACTATTAGGCAGAAGGGCCTTTGGCCTTTTCTTTTCTCATATTCTGGGCCACAGAAATCCCTAATACCTGAAACTGTTTTCTTTTTCTATAGTATTTGTATCATTAGTTATATCATATAATGTATCAGGTTGTAATTTCAGTTTAGGGGACAATTCTGACAGTAAGCATTTCATTTCCATGCAGCGCAGCCGCAGGTGAAATGAGGTATTACACATTGTCCATTCAATGTGCTGTCTGTGTACAGTCATGGTCAGAAGTTTTGAGACTTGACACAAATTTTGCCTCTTTAGGGTCGGGTCACACATAATGGATTTGCAGGGTATTTTACGCTGCGGATCAGCCGGTGACCCGACCCATAATGTGTCTCCAGCTGTTGACGACCCCCCCCCCCCACCTTGCCCCACCTCTGGCCTGCTAGCAGCGGCAATCCGCTGGAGGCACGCTATGGGTCGGGTCACCGGCCATCTGCAGCATAACATGCCCCGTTATGTGTGACTCTACCACCCTTAGTGTTCTTAGATCTTTTAGTCAGATGTTTCTATGGTTCCTGAAAAACAATTAGAAGCTTTTCATAAGTTTTTAAACTGCAAAAACTCAATATTTCCAGTGTTGTGGAAATATTAGTGTGATGACCTCCCATTCTTACCTCATCACTGGGAAAAGTTTACCACAATTTCTGTGTTTTTGTTTGTCCACCCACTTTTGGAGGTTTGACCAAAGGTTCTCAATAGGATTGAGATTCGGAGAGTTTTCTGGCCATGGGCCCAAAATGTTAATGTTTTGTGCACTGAGTCCCTTAGTAATTACTTTTGCCTTGTGACATGGTCTCCATCATGCTGTGAAAAGTCTTGTTCATCACCAAATTGCTCCTGGATGGTTGATGGAAGTTGCTCTTGTAGGATGTTAGATACCGTTCCTTATTCATGTCGGTGTTCTTAGGTAACATTGTGAGGGAGCCCATTCTCCTAAATGAAGGTTTCATCTGAGAAGTTACATTTACCCTCCCCCCGTCCTCTGCTATCCAATCCCTGTACTTCCTGCAGAATGTCATCTGTCCTCGATGTTTTCTTGGAGAGAAGTGGCTTCTTTTCTGGTCTTCTTGCCACCAGATTCCACCAAATGCCTTCTCCTCACTGTACGTGCAGATAACAGCGGTCGCTGCCATCCCTGAGCTCTGCACCGGGACTGAACCCATCCCGGAGATGAATCCTTTTTAGGAGACGGTCCTGGCACTTACTGGTATCTAAATGTCCTCCCTCAACCATCCAGGAACAATTTGGTGATGAACAAGGCTTTTGGCCCAACATGATGGAGACCATGTCCCAAGGCAAAAGTGATAACTAAGGGGCTAAAAACATTAACATTTTGGGTCCACAGCCAAGAAACTCTCTTGCTATCAATCCCATTGAGAACCTGTGGCCAATCCTCAAAAAAAAGATGGACAACAAAAACACCTATATTGTGATAAACTCCGCCCAGTGATGAGGTATGTTTTTATACTTTTATTGACAAATAGTATAAAATTTATGTAAAGATTCAATATTTCTTGCGTTGACCCTTTTTCTTCTTCTTTACCAAGTCTTCTGCAGTTCTCCCTCATGCTGGATATCAGCTTCTGGGCCCAATCCTAACCGGTAAGGGTCAACACAAGAAATGTTGAATCTTTACATAAATTTTATACTATTTGTCAATAAAAGTGTAAAAACATATGACAAGCTTATAATTCTGCTTCAGTTACCATAGAAACATCAAAGATCCAACAACACTAAAGCAGCAAACTCCGTGAAAACCAAAATTTACGTCAGTCTCAAAAAGTTGGGTCACAAGTGTAATACAGGATAGAACAAGTCGAGATGAGGATCCTGAACAGATTACCCTCCCCTTAAAGGGGTGCTCCACTGCCCCAGCATTCAGAACATTTTGTGGATTACCCCTTTAAACACAAAATCCTAATAAGAAACATAGATATGTTAGGTTTCCTATGCTGGACAACAAATTCAAGGGGTTGTTCTTATCAAGACTCCTCCCCCACAATGTATATGGGTCCGTCATCCGTGTTTAGTGTTGTTGTTTTTTTTGTTTTGTTTATGTTCTTTCTAACCATATTGTCAATGTTGTTTCCAGGGGTTATAGAGGGGTGCAGCCAGGGGTCAAGTCCTGAGAAAAAAAGTGTGGGAACTCACCCAAGATTTCCACTCAATGGCTGCTCCTGCAGGACTCCTGCTAATGGGAATGGTGTTCTTGCTGTGGAAAATGTGCAGGAACTCAGTTCCCATGCGTTCCTGGAGGACGTGAGCCCTGGGTGCAGCCACCCTTTAATTGGGGAGGGAGTAACACATTCTCCCTTAGTCATGAGGCAGAACACTGATAAAATCCTCGGCCCAGTGATATAGGAAACTGTATGGCAATCAATCACAACAGAGAATGGCAGAAGGGGAAGCTGAACACTATTGGCATACAGTGTTCAGCTTCCTGAGAGAGAGACAATGCTGGGAGGTGAGTAAACCACTGAACGACAGGTTGTACTTCTTCTACCCTAAACCACTAAGGAAGCTGGATTAAACCATATCACTATCCTAGATCACCAGGGATTTTGTCATTAACCTCATTTATTACTCTAGACCACCATAGCTGCTGACATTACACTCTTCACAAACCTAGACCCCCAGGCATGCTAACAATAACCTTGTTCACTACTCTAGACCCCCAGGGATGCTCACAATAACCTTGTTCATTACTCTAGACCAACAGGGATGCTAACAATAACCTTGTTCACTACTCTAGACTCCCCAGGGATGCTAACAATAACCTTGTTCACTACTCTAGACTCCCCAGGGATGCTAACAATAACCTTGTTCACTACTCTAGACCACCAGGGATGCTAACAATAACCTTGTTCACTACTCTAGACCCCCCAGGGATGCTGACAATAACCTTTTTCACTACTCTAGACCACAAGGGATCTGGACAATAACCTTATTCACTACCCTAGACCACCAGGGATGCTGATAGTACAGGAGTTCTCCCAGAAACATTTTCTTACTCAGCTTGTCCAGAATGGTGGCCTTTAAAAAAAACAAAAAAATGTTTTTTGTTTCCTCCCCTGGCTCCCCCGATGCCTCAGGCCTCTGCAGCGATCCTTTTTCCAATTCTTGTGGTTGACTCTTTACACTGTGGCTCAGAAGCAGGAAGGAGACCGCAGTGGAGACGGGGAGCAGGATACTGGAGGCATCCGGTATTCTGTTACCTCCTCGGGTAATTTTTTTTTACCCCAGGGGTCATTTTTTTTTTTTTTAGCAGGTATTACCTATAGGGCCATTTTTAGCAGGTAAGCATTGCCCTTGGGCCAATTTTTAGCAGGTAAGTATTATCCTTGGGGTCATTATTCAGCAGGTAAGTATTACCCTTGGGTCCTTATTAAGCAGTTAAGTATTACCCTTAAAGTCATATTTCAGCAGGTAAGTGTTACCCTTGGCAGCATTTTTTAGCAGGCAAGTATTACCCTTGAATACATTTTTAGCAGGTAAATATGACCTATAGGCTCATTTTTTTGCATGCAAGTATACATTTTTTAGCAGAGGTAATTTTTACCCTTGGTGTAATTTTTTAGCTATTACTCTTGGGGTCAGTTTTTATCAGTTAAGTATTACCCTTGGGGTCATTTTTACCAGTTAAGTATTGCCTTTGAGGTAATTTTTAAGCAGGTACGTATTGCCCTGGGGTCACTTTTAGCAGGAATTACCTTTGGGGGTCGTTTATTAGCAGGTAAGCATTACCCTTGGGGTCATTTTTTTTTTTTATCAGTTATAACCTTTGGGGTCATTTTTTTTTAGCAGGTAAGTATTACCCTTGGGATCATTTTTTATCAGTTAAGTATTACCCTTGGAACCATTTTTTAGCAAGTAAGTATTACCCTTGGGACCATTTTTTAGCAAGTAAGTATCACCCTTGGAGTCATTTCTTAGCCGATAAGTGTTACCCATGGGGCAATTTTTTAGCCGGTAAGTATTACCCTTGAGGTAATTTCTTAGCCGGTAAGTATAACCCTTGGGACCATTTTTTAGCCGGTAAGTATAACCCTTGGGACCATTTCTTAGCCGGTAAGTATTACCCTTGGGACCATTTTTTAGCCGGTAAGTATTACCCTTGGGACCATTTTTTAGCCGGTAAGTATTACCCTTGGGACCATTTCTTAGCTAGTAAGTATTACCCTTGGGGCCATTTTTTAGCCGGTAGGTATTACCCTTGAGGTAATTTCTTAGCAGGTAAGTATTACCCTTGGGGCCATTTTTTAGCCGGTAAGTATTACCCTTGGGACCATTTCTTAGCAGGTAAGTATTACCCTTGGGGCCATTTTTTAGCCGGTAAGTATTACCCTTGGGACCATTTCTTAGCAGGTAAGTATTACCCTTGGGACCATTTCTTAGCAGGTAAGTATTACCCTTGGGACCATTTCTTAGCAGGTAAGTATTACCCTTGGGACCATTTCTTAGCAGGTAAGTATTACCCTTGGGACCATTTCTTAGCAGGTAAGTATTACCCTTGTGGTCATTTTTTAGAAGTCAATTATCAGATGATTTTTCGGCTCCATCACAGACTTTCAAAAAGTTTTGCCGCAACTTTCTCATTAATATTCTGCAGCGGTTCAGCGAGCGAGCCCCGTCCGTTATTATGAGCGAGCGCCAACAATGAAATGTTTGTCAGTTTATTTACATATCCGGCGGCTCCTCACAATCCGCACTTTGCTGAATCATTCCTCTTGTTATGCTGATCGTTGGATTCATTTGCTCCAGTTGTGTTTTTTTTTTTTACATCTTTTTCATTGTAATTATCTGCTTAGGGCGAGGCGAGCGGCTCCTGAGGCGGCTGCGAGATATTACACTATTAAAGAGAATTTATTGTGTTCTATAAAAAGCCGATACCTCTGAGAGGCGGCCATGAATCAGAATACACTCGGTGTGTGGTGTGTTTTTTATTTATTTATTTTTTATGGCGGCCCATAAGCTGTTCAGACACGTTTACCTAAGAAGGTGTTTGAGATGCAAATCAAACTGCTGAAATACCGCTTCTCTAGAATCCGCCAATAATGTTAAAGGGGTACTCCGGTGAAAACCTTTTTTTTTTTTTTTTTAAATGAACTGGGGCCAGAAAGTTAAACAGATTTGTAAATTACTTCCATTAAAAAAATATTAATCCTTCCTGCACTTATTAGCTGCTGAATACTACAGAGGAAAATCTTTTCTTTTTGGAACACACAGCTCTCTGCTGACATCACGAGCACAGTGCTCTCTGCTGACATCTCTGTCCATTTTAGGAACTGTCCAGAACAGCATATGTTTGCTATGGGGATTTCCTTTTACCCTGGACAGTACCTAAAATGGACAGAGATGTCAGCAGAGAGCACTGTGCTCGTGATGTCAGCAGAGAGCTCTGTGTTTCAAACGGAAAAGAATTTCCTCTGTAGTATTCAGCAGCTAATAAGTGCAGGAAGGATTCATATTTTTTAATAGAAGAAATTGACAAATCTGTTTAACTTTCTGGCACCAGTTGATTTAAAAAAAAAAAAAAAGTTTTTCACCGGAGTACCCCTTTAAATATTTATCTGTGTAAACAGGAATCACAAACACAAATATTTTCTGAGGGCACGAAAAAAAAAAAAGCGGAATTTACTGAAATTTAACCCCCCCCCGCCCATGGAGCAGCACAAACTCTTTTCATCACTGCGTGTATTATCCCTGTACTATAGTGTTGAGCACGAATATTTGTAATGCGAATTTTTATCGTGAATGTCGGCACTTCGCTATTTCGCAAATATTTAGAATATAGTGCTATACATTCGTAATGAGGGATATTCTTTTTTTTTTCTTCACATGCAGTTCACAAATTTTTATGCAAAAAGTTTTTATACACAAAAAGTGAACGAACATAGTGAATATGCAAATTTCCCCAACATAGGATGAATAATCGTAAATATATTCGCAAAATATCGCAAATTCGAATATGGCCGCTGCCGCTCATCACTACTGTACTGTACTGTGTCCTTTTCCTTTACTTGAGCCCCTGCCCTCCAAAATGTCTACGCAAGTCCCTGTCATTGGGTCTATAGATAATTCTTCTTTACATGATGTTCAGCTCATGTGTTCTGAATGGAGTGAGGAGGGGTAAGCTGCTGCCAGACTCCTCTGGTGGTGGCTTTTTTCTCCGAGAATGAAAGGATTGAGCAGTTCTGGTTGAGAAGTCCCCATACACAAATCGGTGATTTTAGCCAATAATTTTTATGTATACACCAGTGTTTCCCAACGAGGTGCATTTAGCCGTTGCAAAACTACAACTCACAGCATGTCCTGGACTTGATAAAGGGAGGAATTCCGAAAGTTTGTCTCTACAAAATGCTGTTAGTCCAATAAAAAAAGGTATTACAAGATACTGCAACATTTTATGATTTGCATCTGCATCACTGGACTAATGCGGCTACTCAAATTTACTACATATATATATATATATATATATATATATATATATTATCAACTGGCTCAACACCGTTAAACAGATTTGTAAATTACTTCTATAAAAAAAATCTTAATCCTTCCAATAATTATCAGCTGCTGAAGTTGAGTTGTTCTTTTCTGTCTGGCAACAGTGCTCTCTGCTGACACCTCTGTCTGTCTCGGGAACTGCACAGAGTAGAAGAGGTTTGCTATGGGGATTTGCTTCTACTCTGGACAGTTTCTGAGACAGGTGTCATCAGAGAGCACTTAGACAGAAAAGAACAACTCAACTTCAGCAGCTCATAAGTACTGAAAGGATTAAGATTTTTTTTATAGGAGTAATGTACAAATCTGTTAACTTTGTGGAGCCAGTTGATATATATAAAACTCAACGTGTGTGTGTGTGTGTATATATATATATGTATGTATGTATGTATGTTCCACAAAAACTTCCAAACGGCTAAAGATATTAACATGAAACTTGGTCACATGTTACTTATATGTCACCAACAAACATAGGATAGGTGATTTAACCCTTAGTCACCCATATTTGCCAGAGGCGGGATTTATGTTTAAAGTCCCATACAAGTCTATGGGAAATATATGTTACTGCATAACTTCCAAACGTCTGGAGATATTTCCATAATACTTGGTCACATGTTACTTATACGTCCACTTAAAATATAGAATAGTTAATTTAACCCTTAACTACCCCCATTTGTGAGGGTTGGTGTTTTTGTTTAAAGTCCCATGCAAATCAATGGGAAATGTATGTTCTCACATAACTTCTGTTTGGCTGGAGATATTTCAATACCTGGTACACATATTACAGGTCGGGATAGGAGGTCGGGATAGGAGGTCGGGATAGGAGGTCGGGATAGGAGGTCAAGATAGGAGGACGGAATGGTCGGGATAGGAGGTCGAGTTAGGACTTCAGGGTATGAGGACGGGATAGGAGGTGGAGATAGGAGGACGGGATAGGAGGTCGGGATAGGAGGACAGGATAGGAGGCCGGCATAGGAGGTCGAGATAGGAGGACGGGATAGGAGGACAGGATAGGAGGTGGAGATAGGAGGACGGGATAGGGGGTTGAGATAGGAGGACGGGATAGGGGGTCGGGATAGGAGGACGGGATAGGAGGTCGGGATAGGAGGACGGGATAGGAGGACGGGATAGGAGGTGGAGAAAGTAGGATGGGATAGGGGGTTGAGGTAGGAGTACGGGATAGGAGGTCAGGATAGGAGGACGGGATAGGAGGTGGAGATAGGAGGACGGGATAGGAGGCCGGGATAGGAGGTCTGGATAGGTGGTCGGGATAGGAGGTCGGGATAGGAGGTGGAGATAGGAGGACAGGATAGGGGGTTGAGATAGGAGGACGGGCTAGGAGGTCGGGATAGGAGGACGAGATAGGAGGTGGAGATAGTAGGATGGGATATGGGGTTGAGGTTGGAGTACGAGATAGGGGGTCGGGATAGGAGGACGGGATAGGAGGTTGAGATAGGAGGACGGGATAGGAGGTCGAGATAGGAGGATGGGATAGGAGGTCGGGATAGGAGGACAGGATAGGAGGTCGGGATAGGAGGACGGGATAGGAGGATGGGATAGGAGGACGGGATAGGAGGTCGGGATAGGAGGACGGGATAGGAGGTCGAGATAGGAGGTCGAGATAGGAGGACGGGATAGGAGGACAGGATAGGAGAACGGGATAGGAGGTCGGGATAGGAGGTCGGGGTATGAGGACGGGATATGGGGTTTGGATATGAAAACAATATATGGGGATGGGATTTGAAGTCAAAAGCTTCCTCCTCTGTTGATTTTCCTCCCCAACAAGGATGAGGAAGGAAAAACCGGGCAACGCCGGGTACTCAGCTAGTATATATATATATATATATATATATAAAGGTTTTTCCTGGATGACCCCTTTAAACTAGAGATAGGTGGTAACCCATTTGCTAGTTGCGCTAAAATCATGGCAAGTCTGGCCTTTTAAGATTTTGTGCAATGGGCAGTCTCAAACATGGAAGAATGAAGTTGTGTCATGGTAATGTTGCGATTTTAATGCCGCCATATAGACCTGAATATTGGCCTTAGGGGAATGCCACTGCCCATGCTTGTGTAGTGTCCCAGTAACAATGGTCTAGCTACTATCCTTCAGAAGTTGTGTGCCTGAGAGAGTTGAGCGTTAACACTTATCTTCATGTATCAAGTTAACAATGCCTTGGTCACGTGATGCTCCTATCCAATGCCAGACTCCTCTGGTGCTCTGGTGGGGGCTTATTTCCCAAGAATGAAAGGAGCGAAAGGATTGGGCAGTTCAAATCTTGTTTAAAGGGATGCTCCGCCCCTAGAAATCCTATCCCCTATCTAAAGGATAGGGGATAAGATGTCCCAGTTGATCCCCGCGATCTCTGTGCTGCACCCGGCGTTCGTTTAGAGCGCTGGGTGCGGCGGTGGGGTCATGACGGCCGCCATGCCCACTCCCATAGACTTGAATTGAGAGGGCATGGTCATGACGTCACGACCCCACTGCCTGCTCCAAGCATTTGGAACAAAATGTTCCAAACGCTTGGAAAGTGGAGTACCCCTTTAAATCCGATTTAAGTCATGTTGTGGGAGAAATCCCTTGCCAAACCTCCTGCTCCTAAGAGAAGGTGTGGACCCAAAACCTTTGAAGGGGTAATCCGGTGTAAAAAAATATTTTTTTTTAAATGAACTGGTGCCAAAAAGTTGAACAGATTTGTAAATTATTTCGATTAAAAAATCTTTATCCTTCCAGTACTTATTAGCAGCTGTATACTACAGAGGAAATCGTTTTCTTTTTGAATTTCTTTTTTGTCTTGTCCACAGTGCTCTCTGCTGACACCTCTGTCCGTGTCAGGAACTGTCCAGAGTAGCATAGGTTTGCTATGAGGATTTTCTCCTGCTCTGGACAGGTCCTGAAACGGGCATCAGGTGTCAGCAGAGAGCACTGTGGACAAGCCAAAAAAGAAATTCAAAAAGAAAAGAATTTCCTCTGTAGCCTACAGCTGCTAAAAAGTACTGGAAGGATAAAGATTTTTTTTATAGAAGTCATTTACAAATCTGTTTAACTTTCTGGCACCAGTTGATAAAAAAAAAAAAAAAAAATTTTCCACCACAGTACCCCTTTAAGTCAGTAGGCTAGGCTTGGCTTTGGCCAGAGAAACTTCTACTAGCTGATGTTCCTGCTCGCCATACATACATCTAGACCACATGTCCTGTTCTACTACCAAGTCCCTGTTCCTGTCCAGGTTGTGAGGATGAAGTGCTCAAGTTCTACATCTCCAAGAAGGAGTTTTCTTCATCTTTGTCAGAGAGAATAAGGATGTACAAGGACCTCTCTGCAAAATTCTTATGTCTTCAGTTTTCTATGGTCGGAGTAAGTGTTGGATGTTTGTCACGTCATCGATAACTTTCCTACAGGTATCGTGTCTCAAACGAGCGTCATGTGAAGACCCTCATCAGTAGTTTTAGTTATTTGGACTGTGAACATTTACATCTATATTAGTTATTACACATACACTAGCTAAAAAGCATCAGAGAGATTGCCAAATTCAGTAAAGCTGCTGAAAACAAAGCAGCCTTTAAAGGAACAGTGACCAAATAACCATTCATCTGGCTGTGCCAAAGCAACCGTATTCTATTGAATTTTCAATATAAAATTCTTAAAGGAGAAGTATCATGAACAAAAAGATATCTCCTATGCGCAGGATGGAGGGGGCATGTCGGCCGCTGCTTTGTGCGGGGTTGACACGCCCCATTCCTGAAGAGAGCCAGGGTGGCGTACAGGAGACCAGCGGTCGGACACCCACGATCTTCTGTACGGGACCCTGGCTCTCTCCGGGCTCTGCTGCTCCATTTGTGGTGGTCCAGTACGGGAGTTGTTACACCGCACCCTTGCTGCCCTGTCAGGCAGCCTCCCTGCAGGGTCACCTGTTTGTTTGCTATGTGTTATACTGTATAATGCATATAGAAAGTGTGATCATGTGATCATCAGTTGTCATGTTGGCATGTGAGTTGTCATGTGAGTGTAACCAAGGAGGTATCAGTGACCATGTGACCTTAGGGTGACCTATGGGACCCCACCAGAGTCTCCCTATATAAGCCCTGGGAGGAGTCTCTTCACTCTCTTATGCTTCCTGCTGAGTGGCAGTACAGTCGAGTCCTAGAGTGTGTCTAGAGTCCATAGGAGGCCTCCAGTCCTCCAGTATCTATACAGTATCTATACTTCAGAGACCTTAAGTGCTTGCTGGGACTCGTAGTGGATTTGGGCAATTTTAGTACAGGCCCCTCTGACTTGACAATAGATGACTGTGACTGACTTGACTTGAGACTGACTAAGCTGTGACTGTAGCTTACTTGTAGACTTGTAGGCTTTAGGGCTTGTTGGGACAAGTCTATGAGTAAGCTACAGTCACAGCTTAGTCAGTCTCAAGTCAAGTCAGTCACAGTCATCTTTTATCAAGTCAGAGTGGCCTGCACTAAAATTGTCCAAATCCACTGCGAGTCCCAGCCCTTAAGGTCTCTGAAGTCACTGGTCACCTCCGTGGGCCTGGCTACACTGTACTTTTCCACCTGTCCAACCTCAGTAAAGCTACCGTTGTCCGTAACTTGGTGTCGGAGTCATTGTTGCCCCTGTGCCTAGCCCAGGATCCAGCGGTATACTTTCGGGTGGTATTGAGGATAAACCACGCCCTGGCGTCACGAATACAAGGGTTTAAAAGGGGTACTCTACGGCTCAGCGTTCGGAACAAACTGTTCCAAGCGCTGGAGCCAGCGTTGGGAACTCGTGACATCATAGCCCCACCCCCTCATTACACCATGCCCCGCCCCCTCAATGCAAGTCTATGGGAGGGGGCGTGACAGCCGTCACGCCCCCTCCCATAGACTTGCATTGAGGGGGCGAGGCGTGGTGTCATGAAGGGGCAGGGCTATGACGTCACAAGCTCACGATGCCAGCTCCTGCGTTCGGAACAGTTTGTTCCCAACGCTGAGCAGCGGAGTACCACTTTAATGCCATCTGCCCCTAGGGTAATTCCATCTGCCCTGCATCACACCCCCATACCACAAATGCATTCTCTATTGGAGGCTGTTGGAGACCACTGTCCAATAAACAACGTATGGAATGGTAAGAGCGCCCTGTTTTTGAGATCACTGGGGCCGCAACGATCAAATACATATATACTATCCCGTAGACAGGCGATAAGTGCTGATAGTGGGACAACCCTTTTTATAATAACTGTATGGCGGTATTATTTAGATACTGTATGGCTCTCTAAGGGTGTGTTAGACAATAGATTCATATTTACATAGCACTGTTTTGCACATGGCGGTGGTGCACTGTTATCTAGTGCACTGTATAGCATTGTTATCTAGTTGCGGTATTATTTGAGTATCATACAGTATGGTTTTCATAGGCACAGTATGTTATGGGATCCCTTCTGTGCGATCTAAGAGCATAAAACATGACTAGGACGCAGGCTGGACAAACATTTCAGATCGCCCGATTCCCCCATATGTATATGCATGCTTAGATCCCCTGAGTGTGCGTGTGCACTAAATAGGGACAGAATAGAAAGCCGCTGCCAGACACCGCTGATGGCATATCACACATCCCATGGGCTGACTGAAACTCCCAGAAGAAAAATATATAATGTATTGGTACTAGATAAAATATACATACCCCGGCTTTATATCTGGCGGTATCGGTAATGGTTTGGTGAAATGATCTTTTCCTACTAACCAGTACGTTTCTTCTATACCTTTACCCTAAAGGAAAAAATATAGAAATGTAAGAGCAGATAGGGATGGTTTTCATGGATTTACTTCAGATCAATTACTCCAGATATAGTCGACAAGTGGGCGTGGCTATGTTCCCAGATGATAACATTATTTTAGTATGCTGCCATCTGGTGGTCGCCCTTGTAAAGTTCACATAAGGAAACAACAAGCACTCCTGCACACTCACCATTACTAGTTCTACAGCGCCATCTTTTTTATTACAGCACCGCTGCATCCATGAATTCCATAACTCTAACTGGGTCATGTGATCACCAGTCGGACCCACAGAAAATCACAGTGTTTAATGTGTCATAGAGATGGTCAGTCCCGGGGCAGCTGACTTCCTATGAACTACAAAATATCATTACCTCCCAGATCCCTCCCGATAGCTCCCAGACCCCTCCCCTTCTGCTCTATCTGCATATTGCTGCTATCTATATAGGAAATCAGGCTATATAGTAGTTATACACCTCCCCTCCAGCACTATCTGCATTCTGATTCTATCTCTATGGGATCAGGATATATAGTAGTTATACACCTTCCCTCCAGCTCTATCTGTATACTGCTGCTGCTATCTCTATGGGATAAGGATATAGCAGTTATACACCTCCCCTCCAGCTCTATCTGTATACTGCTGCTGCTATCTCAATGGATCAGGATTTATAGTAGTTATACACCTTCCCCCCAGCTCTATCTGTATACTGCTGTTGTTATCTCTTTGGGTTCCGGATATATAGTCGTTATACACCTCCCCCCAGCTCTATCTGTATACTGCTGCTGTTATCTTTATGGGATCAGGATATATAGTAGGTATACAACTCCCCCTCTAGCTCTATCTGTATACTGCTGCTACTATGAAATTACGATACATAGTAGTTATACACATCAGCAGAGGCTGTGTTCACACCAGCAGCACCAGCAGCATAATGAGATTACCAGGGGCAGTGATCAGACTCCCCTCCCTCTCTCTGCAAAGCCAGAGGAATTCATGAGAAGCCATTTGGAGATGGAATAGAGACAGGGCCAGTTCTGCCTATAGGCAAAATAGGCAGCCGCCTAGAGCGCCCTTTGATGCAAGAAAGTTGGTAACCAGCCAGGATCTGAAGCATCCACCGCTCATCCGAAGCAACAGCCAAGCCAGAACCGCCTTCACATGAGGAGGAGGTTTGTTACAGTGTGTCATCCCAGTAGTAGGTGATTATATAAGGAGGAGGTTTGCTACAGTGTGTCACCCCAGTAGTAAGGAGATTACACGAGGAGGGGGTTTGTTACAGTGTGTCACCCCAATAGTAGGTGATTATATGAGGAAGAGGTTTGTTACAGTGTGTCACCCCAGTAGTAAGGAGATTAGATGAGGAGGAGGTTTGTTACAGTGTGTCACCCCAGTAGTAAGGAGATTACATGAGGAGGTTTGTTACAGTGTGTCACCCCAGTAGTAAGGAGATTACATGAGGAGGTTTGTTACAGTGTGTCACCCCAGTAGTAGGTGATTATATGAGGAGGAGGTTTGTTACAGTGTGTCACCCCAGTAGTAGGTGATTATATGAGGAGGAGGTTTGTTACAGTGTGTCACCCCAGTAGTAAGTTGGGGTGTGTCAAAGGGTGGAGCCAATGGGTGGGGTCAAGGGCCATCAAAATAAGCTTTCGCCTAGGGTGGCAAAAATCCTTGCACCAGCCCTGAATAGGGATCTGTTTGGCTGGAAACCCATGCCTACCACATCACCTAACAAGGCATACATAAGAAATATGTTCCAGAGTGCTTCTTTATATTTGAAAACTTAAAGTTTTATTATCCAAATACAATTTACAGTATTGGCCCATTGTCATCTAATGGCAAGTAGACAAGTCCAGTCATGAATCTGAGTCACCCATAACGGACGGAGTTTTGTTTGCCGCCATCGGTGATGTTGGCTGGATTACCCCATACGGTGCAAACTGTATCCGCTCTGTATCTCACCTTCAGTTCCGTTTTTCCTCTAAGCTGTATTTGGTAGTTCTCCTTGAGGGTGCGCAGCGTGGCCACCGTGCTTTGGTTGACATGGATTCTATAAGCTGTAGAAGGATAAAAGATCAGATCAGTCAAGTATTTCTTGGCACTTAAAGGGGTACTCCACAGGCCATTGAGGGGGCGTGGCCTGACATCACGAGGGGGCATGTCCAACCCCCGCAGCGCGCGTACAGCATTTGGAACTAAATGTTCCGAACGCAGCCGGAACACTGGCTAGTGGAGTACCCCTTTAATGGCTTCTGGAGTCTTCAAGACCACCAGGGATGTAAGATGTTATCCCAGACCCATCCTAGACCACCATGAGTAATAGATATCAAAATGATCCCTTTATCACCCTAGACCTCCAGGGATATTAGATAATAACACATAATCATAGCCTGCTATAGAAAACATATAAACATATCCTTATTAACCCAGTTATCCCCCTAGACCTCCAGGGATCCTATACATCTCCTATATATATCTCTCAAAGAGTTCTTGCAACTCACGCAGTCCGGTGGATTCCATCCGTGAAGCCGTGTTAACAGTGTCTCCGAATAGACAGTATCGTGGCATAGTGAGGCCGACCACTCCAGCTACACAAGGCCCTGGAGGAGAAGACAGAGACAAGACCATTTTACTTGAGGACATTCTACTTTCCTGGATAGTCCACTATTACCACTGTAACCGTAGAGAATTCTATACCTGAGTGCAAACCTATCCTGATCCTGACCGGTATGTCCGGCATGTGTCTCATCTGGAAGGTGCCCACAGAGCTCAGGATGTCTAGAGACATGTTGGCAATTTCGGCCGCGTGCTTGTTTCCGTTCCTCTTGGGAAGCCCTGAGGCCACCATGTAGGCGTCACCAATGGTCTCCACCTACGAGGAGACAGTACATGGGGTCTTAGTACAGTAGTCCTATTACTTAAAGCAGTTCAATGAGATGCAAATGGCACCGGCACTGACACCACTATAAGTATACAAAGCAGTCCCAATAGTCAATCCACTTCAGGCACCTATCCTGTTAGCGGTGGTGCACGTAGCCAAATAGGTACATATGCAGGCAAAAAATTAAAAGAAGGACAGTGACCGGCACTCACCAATCAGGAGACTTTATTTTCTAATGCGGTGCATGGATCAAGTAGCAGTGGGCAGGGGTCAGAGGCAGGGGTCTCTAGACCCCTGCCTCTGACCCCTGCCCACTGCTACTTCATCCATGCACCGCATTAGAAAATAAAGTCTCCTGATTGGTGAGTGCCAGCCACTGTCCTTCTTTTCATTTTTTGCCTATTACTTAAAGCAGTGTTCCTCAACCTAGACCCAGCCAGTGCAAAACTATCATAGTACTCTGACAGCCATAGGCTGGGGAACATTGACTTCTGGTCATTGACAGAAAGCTTCTCATTAGAGATGAGCGAACTTACAGTAAATTAGATTCGTCACGAACTTCTCGGCTCGGCAGTTGATGTCTTATCCTGCGTAAATTAGTTCAGCCTTCAGGTGCTCCGGTGGGCTGGAAAAGGTGGATACATTCCTAGGAAAGAGTCTCCTAGGACTGTATCCACCTTTTCCAGCCCACCAGAGCACCTGAAAGCTGAACTAATTTATGCAGGAAAAGTCATCAACTGCCGAGCCGAGAAGTTCGTGACTAATCGAATTTACTGTAAGTTCGCTCATCTCTACTTCTCATGACAGGAAGACATCATATGGTAATTTTTGTAAAGGGGGTTGTCCCATAAGGATAGTCTGTCCTTATACGCTATTAGGTCTTATGGTGGGTAATTTGGAATTTAGCTTCTGAGCCCCAGTAGAGATTGGGATTGATCTGAGTGTTGAGATGCGCTGCAGAATATGTTGGCGATATATAAATATAGTAATTATAGAAGGGATGTTACACCCTGAATCCCTCTCTATTATGGACAGCATGTAACACCAAATTTCTCCAGTAGTGGCCGCTGCAGGACAAATACATCAGCTGAACCTGCCGAGCCGAAACCTGGGGCGATCAGTGGATTCTCAATTCTGTATTGTTTATTTGTTTATTTAATTAGTTAATTAACTAATCTTGAGGCTCAAACGAGGAAACTGAGCCTCAAATTTTTGTAAACTTTTTTTTTCTATTGCTTTTTTGATCTTTTTTATTTATTTTTATTTTTTTTATAACTTTTTCACTTTTTTTTTGTTCTTCTGGGTGTTTTTTGGGCATTCTGTGCAAATCAAATTGAAACTACAATGCTGTTGTGGTGGCAGGATACACTTTTAAAGCTCCCGGCATTTTCCGGCAGTCCCATAGACAATCCGCAGATTGCTCACTTGTCGCAGCATAGTCGCTGGGAGTTTGTGTCGCCACAACAATATTGTAGTTACACTTTACACCACACAATTTCAAAGTGTTTTAAAGCATTTACATGCAAAAACATGTGTGTAAAAAAAAAAAAAAAAAAGCGAAAATATTTGCATTTAAATTTATGAGAAAACAATCAACAATTACGGTATACTAGATGCAAAAAGAAATGCATGATTAAAAAGTCTTTTGTTTTTCCTTTTTTTTTTTGCATTTCTGGCACTTTTTTTTCTGTTAGTAAATATTATAAAACCATTGAAGGGTTAATCCAGGAAAAATACTTTTTTTTATATATATCAACTGGCTCCAGAAAGTTAAACAGATTTTTAAATTACTTTTAAAAAAAATAAAAAAAATCTTCATCCTTTCTGTATTTATGAGCTGCCGAAGTTGAGTTGTTCTTTTCTGTCTAAGTGCTCTCTGATGACACCTGTCTCGGGAACTGTCCAATTTAGAAGCAAATCCCCATAGCAAACCTCTCCTACTCTGTGCAGTTCCCGAGACAAGCAGAGATGTCACCAGAGAGCACTGTTGACAGACAGAAAAGAACAACTCAACTTCAGCAGCTGATAATAATTGGAAGGATTAAGATTTTTTTATAGAAGTCATTTACAAATCTGTTTAACTTTCTGGAGCCAGTTGATATATATATAAAAAAAAGTTTTCCCCTGGATACCCCCTTTAATGGTTTTATAATGTTTACAAACAGAAAAAAAAAAGTGCCAGAAATGCAAAAAAAAATAAAAATTTATAAAAAAAAAAGTAAAAACAAAAGACTTTTTTAAATCATGCATTTAATTTTACATCTAGTATAATTGTCGAGTGTTTTCTCAAAAAATCTGTTTAACTTTCTGGAGCCAGTTGTCCATAGCAACCAATCAGATCGCTTCTTTCATTTTACAGAGGCCTTGTTAAAAATGAAAGCAGCGATCTGATTGGTTGCTATGGGCAACTCAGCAACTTTTCCTCAACTTTTCCTCATACCTACGGAGGCAACTACAGGTAACTATGCCGAGCCATGCAGAGTCTACAGAATGTTGGGTATTGCAGTGGTTACCCTGAATGGTCCTCATCCTTCCCTTACCTTATATACATCATGATTTCCCAGAACTGCATCGAATAGAGTATAAAGGTCATTGAGAAGGTCGACCACCTCGATGGGCTCACTCAGGGCCGATATGGTGGTGAAGCCGACGATATCACTGAAGTAGATGGTGACCTGATCGAAATATTCCGGCTCCACCGTACCTCCGGTCTTCAGAGCTTCAGCGACAGATCTGGAAGACGCAGACTGAAGGGTTAATGGGGATCTGCCAGGTGTGTATGGGGCTCCTAATAGGACACAAGCTAACGTAACACAAAGTCGGTCTACATCCTCAAGGGACATTCTCAGGTCCTAGTATAGAGAGAGTATTAGAGTAGATATTGACCAAAAAGAACTAAAGTAGAACTACAAGTACAAGAATTTTACTAAATTAGTGTTTTCCCAAACAGTGTGCCTCCAGCTGTTGCAAAGCTACAACTCCCAGCATGCCTGGACAGCCTTCGGCTGTCCAGGCATGCTGGGAGTTGTAGTTTTGCAACCTCTAGAGGAACAATGTTTGGAAAACACTGCACTAAAGTGGCAGATCTGCACAAAGTCTGCATGTAACACACAATTCTAAAGGGACAGTGACTAAATATTACTTCTTGAGTTTAACCTTGTATTCTTAAGAACTGTACCCTGGAACTTGGCTTCATAAGTAATTTTCCAAAACCCTACAGAAGTCTTCTTCCAAAACCCTGGCTACAGAAGTCTTCTTAGAGAGCCCTGGCTGCAGGATTTTTTTTTTCCCCAACCCCCTGCCTACAGGAGTCTTTTCCCACAACCCTGGCTTCAGAAATCTTTTCCAAAACCCTGGCCACAGAAGTCTTCTTCAAAAACCCTCCCTACAGAAGTCTTCTTCTAAAACCCTGCCAACAGAAGTATTCTTCAAAAACCCTCCCTACATAAGTCTTCTTCTAAAACCCTTGCTACAGAAGTCTTCTTCCAAAACCCTGGCCACAGAAGTCTTCTTCAAAAAACCTCCCAACAGAAGTCTTCTTCCAAAACCCTCCCTACAGAAGTCTTTTCCCCAAACCCTGCCTACAGAAGTCTTCTTTTAAAACCCTGTCTACAGAAGTCTTTTTCCAAAACCCTACCTACAGAAGTCTTCTTCCAAAACCTTGCCTAAAGAAGTATTTTCCCCAAACCCTGCCTACAGAAGTCTTTTCTTTAAAACCCTGCCTACAGAAGTCTTTTCTTTAAAACCCTGCCTACAGAAGTCTTCTTCCAAAACCCTGTCAACAGAAGTCATGTCCCCCAAAACCCTGCATACAGAAGTCTTTTTCGCAAACCATGCCTACAGAAGTCATCTTCTAAAACTCTGGCTACAGAAGCCTTTTTCCAAAACCCTGTCTACAGAAGTCTTCTTCCAAAACCCTGCCTACAGAAGTTATGTCCCCAAAACCCTGCCTTTAGAAGTCCTCTTCCAAAACCCTGCCTAGAGAAGTCTTATTCCAAAACCCTGCTTACAGAAGTTATGTCCCCAAAACCCTGCCTTTAGAAGTCTTTTCCAAAACCCTGCCTAGAGAAGTCCTCTTCCAAAACCCTGCCTACAGAAGTCATGCCCCCAAAACCCTGCCTATAGAAGTCCTTTTCATAAACCCTGCCTAGAGAAGTCTTCTTCCAAAACCCTGCCTACTGAAGTCCTCTTCAAAAACTCTGCCTAGAGAAGTCTTCTTCCCAAACCATGTCTACAGAAGTCTTCTTCCAAAACCCTGGCTACAGAAGTCTTCTTCTAAAATCCTCCCAACAGAAGTCTTTCCCCCAAACCCTGTTTACAGAAGTCTTCTTCAAAAACCCTGCCTAGAAAAGTCTTGTTCTAAAACCCTGCCTACAGAAGTTATGTCCCCAAAACCCTGCCTAAAGAAGTCTTCTTCCAAAACCCTCCCTACAGAAGTCTTCTTCTAAAACCCTGCCTGCAGAAGTCTTCTTCTAAAACCCTGCCTGCAGAAGTCTTCTTCCAAAACCCTGGCTACAGAAGTCTTCTTCCAAAACCCTCCCAACAGAAGTCTTTTCCTCAAACCCTGTCTACAGAAATTTTCTTAAAAAACCCTGCCTACAAAAGTCGTGTTCCAAAACCCTGTCTACAGAGGTTTTCTTCCAAAGCCCTGGCTACAGAAGTCCTCTTTTAAAACCCTTGCTACAGAAGTCTTCTTCCAAAACCCTGGCCACAGAAGTCTTCTTCAAAAACCCTCCCTACAGAAGTCTTCTTTCAAAACCCTCCCTACAGAAGCCTTCATCCAAAACACCTCCCTACAGAAGTTTTCTTTCAAAACCCTCCCTACAGAAGTCTTCTTCTAAAACCCTCCCTACAGAAGTCTTCTTCTAAAACCCTGCCTACAAAAGTCTTTTCCCCAAACCCTGCCTATAGAAGTCTTCTTCCAAAACTCTGGCTACAAAAGTATTTTCTAAAAACCCTGCCTACAGAAGTCTTCTTCAAAAACCCTGCCTAGAAAAGTCTTGTTCTAAAACCCTGCCTACAGAAGTCATGTCCCCAAAACCCTGCCTTCAGAAGTCTTCTTCCAAAACCCTCCCTACATAAGTCTTCTTCCAAAACCCTGCCTACATAAGTCTTCTTCCAAAACCCTGGCTACAGAAGTCTTCTTCCAAAACCCTCCCAGCAGAAGTCTTTTCCCCAAAACCTGTCTACAGAAGTCTACAGCCTTCGGCTGTCCAGGCATGCTGGGAGTTGTAGTTTTGCCACCGCTAGAGGAACAATGTTTGGAAAACACTGCACTAAAGTAGCAGATCTGCACAAAGTCTGCATATAACACACAATTATAAAGGGACAGTGACTAAATATTACTTCTTGAGTTTAACCTTGTATTCTGAAGAACTGGACCTTGGCTACATAAGTAATTTTCCAAAACCCTACAGAAGTCTTCATCCAAAACCCTGGCTACATAAGTCTTTTTCCAAAACCCTACAGAAGTCTTCTTCAAAAACCCTGGATACAGAAGTCTTCTTCCAGAACCCTGGCTGCAGGATTTTTTTTTCCCCAAACCCCTGCCTACAGGAGTCTTTTCCCACAACCCTGGCTTCAGAAATCTTCTTCCAAAACCCTGGCCACAGAAGTCTTCTTCAAAATCCCCCCCTACAGAAGTCTTCTTCCAAAACTCTGGCTACAGAAGTCTTCTTCCAAAACCCTTGCTACAGAAGTCTTTGTGTCAGCCGACTGGCCCAGGCAGTGGGCCCCTCGGGATCAGCTAATAGTTTGTGACTCGTGCCCTTTGGACAGGGTTGTTTCTAGTGGACAGACCTTTATGTGGGACCTTTATGTGGGACCTTTATGTGGGAGTCTTGGCCCCACCAAGGGCCTGATGACCTGAGCCGACAGCTGCCAGTCCGGGACTCCTCCAATTGCTTTGCATTATACTAGTGTGAACGTAGGTCTAGTGATTGAACATTTGCACAATAGCGCGGTGTCTACTCACGGAGGCAGCATCTGCGAGAGAAGTTTTTCCGTCTTCTGTTTCTCCACCTCCAGCTCCTCAGTCCTCTCCCGGATCAGATCCTCTAGGTTACTGGAGTATTGCTCCAGCATCCTCAGCATGGAGTCGATGATGTTGGTTTTCTTTCCTTTGTTGATGGTTTTAAACTGAAATAAAAAAAAAAAAAAATATGTCAAACCCTTATTCCTGAGCCCGGAGCTATTAGGGGGACAGCCATATATACAATGCAGCCTAGAAAAAATTTGAAAATACAAAAATAAACCCTCCTTAAAGGGGTACTCCGGTGGAAAACTTTATTTTTTTTTAAATCAACTGGTGCCAGAAAGTTAAACAGATTTGTAAATGACTTCTATTAAAAAACCTTAATCCTTCCAGTACTTATTAGCTGCGAACTACTACAGAGGAAATGGTTTTCTTTTTGGAACACAGAGCTCTCTGCTGACATCACGAGCAGAGTGCTCTCTGCTGACATCTCTGTCCATTTTAAGAACTGTCCAAAGCAGCATATGTTTGCTATGGGGATTTTCTCCTACTCTGGACAGTTCCTAAAATGGACAGAGATGTCAGCAGAGAGCACTGTGCTCATGATGTCAGCAGAGAGCTCTGTGTTCCAAAAAGAAAATAATTTCCTCTGCAGTATTCAGCAGCTAATAAGTACTGGAAGGATTAAGATTTTTTTTAATAGAAGTAATTTACAAATCTGTTTAACTTTCTGGCACCAGTTGATAAAAAAAAAAAAGTTTTCCACTGGAGTACCCCTTTAAGGCTAAAATGCACTGAATGAGGACCGATCAGAATGGCTCCCGCTTCAAATTCATTTAGCAGAATTGCAATACCACCTTATGGCCAGCAGATGGCAACATAAAGCAATTTTTCTTTTTCCTTTTTTTTTTCTTATGCTCTTTTGACTACTTTGAGTCTCTTGAATTGCTTAAATGTTTAACCCCTCCATTCCCATTATATGTTACTAAACTACAATTTCCAGCTTGCCCGGACAGCCAACGGCTGTCCGGGCATGCTGGGAGTTGTAGTTTTGTAACATCTGGAGGCACACTGGAGACCACTTACCTGATCGAAGATTTCATCGAACGTCGGCCTCCTCTCCGCTAACTCACTCCAACACTGCTTCATGAGTTGAATGCACTCCAGCGGGGCCTGGTCAGGGGCCACAGTCGGGCGACACAAGGGGGGTGGCTTCTTTACCTTCCTGATGATTTCTGAAATACATAAATGGTGTCAAAATCTTAGAACCCATTCACACTACAGGATTTTACTCCGCACAGAAATTCCAGTGCAGCAGCCTCCCATCTTCTTCAATTGTGCAAGTCGCGGAATTTCCGTGGTGAAATTTTTAAATTTCGGATTCCACTCAGAAATATATCTCCGTAGTGTGAATGGGCCTCTATTGCTTTGTTATCCTGGATTAGAAAAAAGAGCTGATTTCTTTTTCTTAAAAAACAGCACCACCCCTGTCCTCAGGTCGTGTGTTGGATTGCAGTTCAGTTCCATTGAAGTGAATGGGGCCACATTGTAATACCGCACACAACCAGGACAGGTGTGGCGCTGTTTTTTGGGAGAAATAAGCTCTGCTTTTCAATTCCTGGGTAACAACCCCCCATTAAGCACATTCACATTATGATTTTCAAGATCTCTGCTTGCAGGCATTACGAAGAAAACTTAAGTAAATGTACTGTAACTACTGTCCATCACACCACCCGGATGTACCCATGCGTTTTGCATATTACGAATATGGCGCGGAATATCAAAAACGGGACTCGGCTATTAACCACAGCTGGGATCCCGCCATAACTGCCGAGACCAAAACTGCGCCAGTCTCTGCAGTATTAGACTTATAGATACCATGGTCAGTAATTACCACGGCATCTATAGGATTGACAGGACAAGGGGCTCCCCCCGTCATCCCCCATCGGCAACCCCGTGATGCGATCGTGGGGTCCCGATGGTTGTCATGGCAACAGTACGGAAGCCTGTGAGGTCCAGCCGTAGGCGGAATCTCACAGGCTAAGTCTCAGCGTAATACTGACAGTTATACGACAGTTATACTATGCACCAGTACGGATATATATATATATGTATATATATATATATATATATACAATATATAAACAATATATAAACAATATGGGGGTATGTATCATTATTTGTGTATGGTAGAAGCAGTTTACCCCTTTTCCCTATTCTAAATTATGCGCAGAAGCGCTAAATTTATCAACCAAGCACAATGAGCTTCATAAATTGCGGGTAAATATAGTAATCGCCTCAATCCACTCTTTGGAAAATAGAATCGATGATTTAGAGCATCTTGCTACGTTAAGTCCAAGACGGCTTACCCGGTATATTTTCGCCCCAAAAAAAGCTCTTGCGGCAAAATTTTTGGTGTAAAGGAAAAGTACACAGTTAATAAATCCATGTGTACTATATATGTCACTCCAAGGTACCCTGATTAGGCCACATCTGGAGGACATGCTCTACCAAAACGTGCGCAAAAAAAATGCGCAAAAAAATACACCCAAAACAGGGGTAAAATCTTTCATACATGTCCCCCTGTATATATACATATACATACACACAAGACATACCGGTAATAAATAAAATATAATACTAAATAAATATAAATAAATAAACACCCCCTTCCCATTAAAGCCCTGTATTATCACAAAAACAATCAAACAAAAAAATATATAAACAATATATATATATATATATATATATATATATATATATATATATTTATATATATATATATATATATTTATATATATATATATATTTATATATATATATATATACACAAGACATAATAGATATAATAGTTATTGCCACGTTCGTAATAAAACAATAATTCTATTTATGTCATAAAAACTAAACAAAACAACAAAAGTGGAATAAAAATGATCAAAAAGGTAGCATGTATGGAAAAAGTGGTACCAATAAAAAGTACAGGTTGTCCCACAAAAAAATAAGCCCTCACACAATGGGGAAGGACGAGAAATTAAAAAGTTATGGCTGCCGGAACATGGCGACACAAAAAAAGGGGAAAAAAAGGGATTTTGTTGTGAAAAGGAAAAAGAAAAGAAAAAGCTCTAGAAATTGGGTATCGCCATAATTGTACCGACCCACAGAATACAGGGTACATCATTTTTATCGCACAGTGAATGCCATAAAAAATGGAAATTTACCAATTTTTCACGGTATTTTATAGTTTTTCACAAAAAAATGCTGCATATGTATCAACAAAGACTTACCACTAATATAAAGTACAATATGTCACGAAAAAACTATCTCGGAATGGCGTCGCTCAGTATAAGCATCACAAAGTTATTACGTCACGGCCACGCCCGGTCAATGCAAGTCTATGGGAGGGGGTGTGACGGCCGTCACACTCCCTCCCATAGACTTGCATTGAGGAGGCGTAGCCATGACTTCACGAGGGGGCGTGGCCGTGACATCATGACCCTGCGGCACTGCACCCAACGCTCCAAACGAACACCAGGTGCAGCAGGGAGATTGCGAGGGGGGCCCCAGCATCGGACCCCCGTGATCAGACATCTTATCCTCTATCCTTTGGATAGGGGATATGCTGTCTAGGTGTGGATTATCCCTTTAAGACCACGGCTGCCTGAAGCCTAGCACAGCCAACATTTATGTTCGGAACATTAGGGCGCCGTGGTGCCGTTCCGGAGATCTGGTGATCTCACAATGTACAGAAAATGTTATATATTACAATATGGAGGGAGAATATACATGGCTAGCCTTTCACCTCGGGCACAGATTAGGGTCCTTACCCTCAGCTGAGAGCCCCGACATGCAGTATGGCGGACCCCGTACGACCACCTCTTGCAGTATGATGGCAAAGCTGAAGACGTCGCCTTTAAAGGTTCCCCTCCGGGCCAGGTTCTGATCTCGTAGGAGTTCTGGAGCCGTCCAAAACAATTCTGCATGAGAGAATCACAGGAAGCTTATTATTAGCAAAATATCTAGCTCCTCCCCCGCAGAGCTGATGTCACAGATAACACATGAGGAGGGGGAGGGGCCTGATTTTGTGATGTCACTGGTGCACATGACATGATCAGGATCCCACCACCAGGTGCCTGTTGAAGGTTACACCAGACCAATCGTAATCCAATCTCTTTGATGGGGGGAAGGGGATGCAATGTATTATGGTATTGTTTACGTACTATATGACGATATTGATTTGTAAAGCATTGCTATTGGCATTGTGCGGTGATATTATTTGAGCACAGTTTGGTGGTGTTGCTAAGAGCACTGTATTGTAGTATTATTTGAGTACTGTATGGTGGTATTTTCTTTCTGTGGCACTGCTGTGACCATTGTATGGAGGTAATATTTAAAGGGGTACTCCGGTGAAAAACTTTTTTTTTTTTTTATCAACTGGTGCCAGAAAGTTAAACAGATTTGTAAATTACTTCTATTAAAAAAAATCTTAATCCTTCCTGTACTTATTAGCTGCTGAATACTACAGCGGAAATTCTTTTCTTTTTGAAACACAGAGCTGCCTGCTGACATCACGAGCACAGTGCTCTCTGCTGACATCGCTGTCCATTTTAGGAACTGTCCAGAACAGCATATGTTTGCTATGGGGATTTCCTTTTACTCTGGACAGTTCCTAAAATGGACAGAGATGTCAGCAGAGAGCACTGTGCTCGTGATGTCAGCAGAGAGCTCTGTGTTTCAAAAAGAAAAGAATTTCCGCTGTAGTATTCAGCAGCTAATAAGTTCAAGAAGAATTAAGATTTTTTAATAGACTTAATTTACAAATCTGTTTAACTTTCTGGCACCAGTTGATTTAAAAAAAAAAAAAAAAAAAAAAAAAAGGTTTTCGCCGGAGTACCCCTTTTAAGCACTATGGGAGGGATTTACATTGTGTACAATGTTAAAAACGGTAAAAAATGGCAAATAATCCCTAGCTGGAGGGCGCACAGATGTGTAGGTAGAATCTGTGACGGAGGGCCCTGAACAGAACCTCCAACTTATATGTGAACATAGCCTTATTTCAGTATTGTATGGTGACATTATTTTAAAGGGGTACTCCGGTGAAAACCTTTTTTCTTTTAAATCAACTGGTGGCAGAAAGTTAAACATATTTGTAAATTACTTCTATTAAAAAATCTTAATCCTTCCTGTACTTTTGGAATGCTCTCTGATGACATCACGAGCACAGTTCTCTCTGCTGACGTTATAATAATAACGCTTTATTTATTGTTGTCCTTAGTGGGATTTGAACCCAAGTCTCCAGCACTGCAAGGCAGCAGTGCTAACCACTGAGTGCTAACCACTGAGCCACCATGCTGCACTGAGCATACATCTGCTATACATGGTTGCTAAAATGAACAGAGATGTCAGCAGAGAGCACTGTGCTCGTGATGTCATCAGTGTTCCAAAAAGAAAGGAATTTCCTCTGTAGCATTCAGCAGCTAATAAGTACTGGAAGGATTAAGATTTTTTAATAGAAGTAATTTACAAATATGTTTAACTTTCTGCCACCAGTTGATTTAAAAGATAAAAGTTTTTCACCGGAGTACCCCTTTAATACTGTGTAGTAGACATGTGCAATTCGTTTCGGAACGAATACTAAACTTAACGAATGTTCCCGTTTTCGGGTGTTCGTTACAATCCGAATGCACGAAAAAAAAAAAATCGAATATTTCCGAAAAAAAATACGAATACAAATATACAGTTAACGAATGCATTCGTTAAGTAACGCATAACGAATAATGCATGTTAACGAATAAAGAATGCATTCGTTATCAGTAAACTGAATGTAAGGAATGAATTTGATTTTTTTCATTGGGTTTACCTGAGGAACACTTGTCTTCCTACACAGAGAAAACTGCAAAAAAAGGCAAAAACAACAAGAATCCTAAGGTAACACCTGCTATTTATTACAAAGGAGGATCAGCAAGTGAAACTAATGTGCATTTCGTTTAGTAATGAATGCTAAATTCAACGAATTCTACAGATATAATGAAAGATCCGAATTAACGAATGCATTCGATGTTATTAACGAATGCATCCGGAAACGAAAAAATTTTTGCGGATGCATCCGAAGACCGAATATGACGAATGCACAGCATTCCGAATATTCACAGAACCAAAAATTTTTAAAAAAATGAAAACGAACAAAACAAAAAAAATACCAATTTTTGGTTCTGCACATGTCTACTGTGTAGTGATGTTTTTTGAGCACTATATGGTGGTATTATTTGAGTGATATTTTGAGTACTATATGGTGATATTACTTACACACTGTGTGGTGAAAGTATATGAGTACTATATGTTGGTATTTGAGCACCGTGTGATGGTATTATTAGAGTATTATATGGCAGCATTATTTTAGCACTGTATAGTGGTATTAGTTAAGTACTATATGTTGGTATTATTTGAGCACTGTTTGGTGGTATTATTAGAATATTATATGGTGGCATTATTTTAGTATTGTGTAGTGGTATTATTTGAGTACTATATGTTGGTATTATTTGAGCACTGTTTGGTGGTATTATTAGAAAATTATATGGTGGCATTATTTTAGCCCTGTGTAGTGGTATTATTCGAGTACTATATGTTGGTATTATTTGAGCACTGTTTGGTGGTATTATTAGAATATTATATGGTGCCATTATTTTAGTATTGTGTAGTGGTATTATTTGAGTATTATATGTTGGTATTATTTGAGCATTGTTTGGGGGTATTATTAGAATATTGTATGGTGGCATTATTTGAGCACTGTGTAGTGGTATTATTCGAGTACAATATGTTGGTATCATTTGAGCACTGTTTGGTCGTATTATTAGAGTGTCATATGGCGGCACTGTATACTGGTATTATTTGAGTGCTAGATGTTGGTATTATTTAAGCACAGTATAGTGGTATTATTTGAGTACTATATATTGGTATTATTTGAGCACTGTTTGGTGGTATTATTAGAGTGTTATATGGCGGCATTATTTTAGCACTGTATACTGGTATTATTTGAGTATTATGCGTTGGTATTATTTGTGCACCGTGTGGTGAAATTATTAGAGCATTATATGGTGGCATTATTTTAGCATTGTGTAGTGGTATTATTTGAGTATGAGATGGTGGTAATATGTGAGCACTGTGTGGCTGTATTTATTTTGTGGGGCACTGCTGCAGTATTATAATTTTGCAGAATATGGTGGTGTGAGCATTCTATGACATGTTGGTCTAGATAACAGTATGACACTATTTGGACACAGTACCCTATGGCACTTACATTAGGCACTGTATAGGATTTTTTAGGTATATACTGCATGAGGGACAGTAGATGGTATTTTACAGGTATTTTACTGGTCCTGGTCACCAAAAATTAATAACCACATGGGATCATGGGGTGTGGACACTCATCTATACACTGACATGTATCTGTTGTACTGCTATTACCGTGTCTTTACCTCCGTAGGTTTGTCCCTCCTGTCTACCATGGAGTCACAATAGACCCTTTGTGGACCTATTTGCAAAATACTGTAGCTAAAATTCGGGAAGATCAGGTGAAATGACTATTGTGTGACTCTTGGCTCCTGATATTGACAAGTGCCGTTCTCACCTACAGGGGGAAGAGTGCTGCGGGGGGCTTTCTGATTTTCCACAATTTCGTTATAACCATAATCTGTGAGCTTCAGGACGAATCTGCCATCCACCACGCAATTCCGTGACTTCAGCCGTCCGTGAGGAAAGTCTCTGTGATGTAAATATCTCATTCCCTGTGATGGAGAGAGTAAACTATTCAACTGATATAAACAAAAAATAACATGAAAAACTATATAACCATATCCGGCCACAAGAGGGCGCCATGTGAGAGTGAGAAGATTTGAGACTGACACAAATTTAGCTTTTACTGATTCAGTGATTTTAGATCTTTAAAGGGTACTCCACCCCTAGACATCTTATCCCCTATACAAAGGATAGGGGATAAGATGTCTGATCGCGGGGGTCCCGCCGCTGGGGACCCCCGAGATCTTGGCTGCAGCACCCCAGACATCCGATGCACGGAGCGAACTTTGCTCCATGTCGGCTGATTGGCAATGCAGGGCGGAGGCTCGTGACGTCACGGCCATGCCTCGCCCGTAATGTCATGGCCACGCCCCCTCAATGCAAGTCTACGTCACGAGCCTTTGGCGCTGCACCCGATGCTCTAAATGAACGGCTGGTGCAGCAGGGAGATTGTGGGGTCCCCAGCAGTGGGACCCCCGCAATCAGACATCGTATCCCCTATCCTTTGGATAGGGGATAAGATGTCTAGGGGCGGAGTACCCCTTTAAGTCAGATGTTTCTATGGTTACTGAGGGACAATATTAGTTTTTACACTTTAATTGACAAATACATCAAGTTTATGAAAAGACTTAATATTTCCAGTACTGACCATTCTTCTTCTTCCAATTTTTGTGTTTTTTCAATTTTTGTGTTTTTTTCTTCATCCATCTACTTAATGAGTATTTACCACTGGTTGTCAATGGGATTGAGATCTGGGGAGTTTTCTGGCCATGGACCCAACACTTGTTGAGTCCCTTAGTTATTACTTTGGCCTCGTGATAGGATCTCCATCATGCTGGGAAAAGTCTTGTTCATCACCAAATTGCTCCGAGATTGTTGGGAGGAGTTACTCTTGGAGTAAGCCCAGATACCATTCTTTATTCATGGCCGTGTTCTTAGGTAACATTATTAGTGATCCTGCTCCCCTGGATGAGAAGCCGCCCCACACATGATGGTCTCAGGAGTCTTCTCTGTAGACATGACACAGGATTCATGGTAGAGTCAGATAACTCCCCCCCCCCCCCCCCCCCCCCCGTCCTCTGCTGTCCAGTCCCTATATTTCCTGCAGAATCTCATCTGTCGTTCCTTGATGGTTTTCTTGGAGATAAGTGGCTTCTTTTCCGTCCTTCTTGCCACCATGTACCTCCAAATGCCTTCTCCCCACTGTACGTGCAGATAACAGCGGCCGTTGCCATTCCCGAGCTCGGCACTGGTACTGATCCCATCCCGGAGCTGAATCCTCTTTAGGAGACGGTCCGGGCACTTACTGGTATCTAAACATCCTCCAAGAGCATCTTCTCCCCCAACCATCCAGGAGCGATTCATGAGGAACAATGTATTCTCCAGCATGATGGAGACCATGTCACAAGTGACAAAACATTCGGTGCCATTTTGGGTCCACGGCCAAAAAACTTCCCAGGCTCAAACCTTTGGCCACGACTGTGCATACACATCAGCTAGTAGAATATGGCGCTCCTGATCAACGTAGGTGCACAAGTAGGATCCCACTCCTTAAATTCATAGAACAATGAGACTTGGCTCTCAAAAATTGCAATTTAGATGATTTATTTCATATGCAATCCATAAGGTAACTAGATAACGTTTCGGTCAAACACTGACCTTCATCAGATCTAGAATCATACAACATGGATGTCATTCATTATACATATGTCCAAAATTGTGTATAGAACAGATGTCATATAGTGACAATAGGTAAACAAATAAATAGATAGACAGTGCCCTGTTATAAATCAAAGGAAATCGAGTTATAGCATATGAAGCAATGGGGATAGGGTAATATCTGGAATAAGTTGTCAAGGAGAAATGTGGACATTGTGACTGTAATGAGTTTTATAGGATTCTGTTTATCATTTCATTCGCTACGTTACTATGCGTCACATGACCTGCACGGCATAGACCTTAGGTGCATTAAGACTGCAGAATCTGTTACCTGTATATCCTATGTCCTATATGCATTATCCTACTTGGATACCCGTATCTTACCTGATGCACAATTTAACATGCTATGTGTCCTATGTTCCATATGTAATATCTATCTTGCTATTTATATCTTACCTGACATATAATACCTACCTTGATATTCATTAGTGTTGCTCGCGAATATTCGCAATGCGAATTTTATTCGCGAATATCGTATATTCGCGAATTCGCGAATATTCGCGAATATAGCACTATATATTCGTAATTACGAATATTCGGGGTTTTTTTGTTTTTTTTTTCCCAGTTCACATCACAGTGATCACCCCTCTCTGCTTCCAGCTTGTGTGGTGTAAAGAAGGCTCTAATACTACTGTGTGAGACTGGTGTCGCTTATGCTAATTTTGTATCTACTAATTTTCGCATATGTTAATTTTCGCATTTGCGATTTTTTTGTATATGCGAAAATAAAACGAGAATATTACGAATATGCGAATATTCGCGAATATATGACGAATATCCGTCCACATATTCGCGAATATTCACAAATTCGAATATGGCCTATGCCGCTCAACACTAATATTCATATCTCACCTGATGCATATAATGTTGCACATTACCATCATTATCCTACAATGTGTTAATGCCTATTTTCCACTCATTTTCATTGTATGCCCATTTTTACTCTTTTTCTCATTTTTTCTAATTTTTTTCTCATTTTCTCATCATTCATAACTCTGCATATTTCTATACTATTATTTATAGAGACACATGATGACTTTTAGATATCAAATACCATTGTTACATAATTCTGTTTTTCCCCTCCATATCATACACCTTCTACTCTGCACTCAGATATACATACATGATTATATTGAGACACACTGGTTATTTCCTACATGCTATCTCTTCTATAACATGTTCATCACACATTTTGTACATTTTCTTGCAGTAGTTCTGCTATAACACTCATTACAGTCACGATGTCCACATTTCTCCTTGACAACTTATTCCAGATATTACCCTATCCCCATTGCTTCATATGCTATAATTCGATTTCCTTTGATTTATAACAGGGCACTGTCTATCTATTTATTTGTTTACCTATTGTCACTATATGACATCTGTTCTATACACAATTTTGGACATATGTATAATGAATGACATCCATGTTGTATGATTCTAGATCTGATGAAGGTCAGTGTTTGACCGAAACATTATCTAGTTACCTTATGGATTGCATATGAAATAAATCCTCTAAATTGCAATTTTTGAATGCCAAGTCTCATTGTTCTATGTACATACACATCATACATATTATACACACACATCATATACTTTATTCATACATACATACACATCATACATATTATACACTCACATCATATACTTTATTCATACATGCATACACATCATACATATTATACATACACATCATATACTTTATTCATACATACATACACATCATACATATGATACATACACATCATATACTTTATTCATACATACACATCATACACATTATACATACATACATACACATCATACATATTATACATACACATCATATACTTTATTCATACATACATACACATCATACATATGATACATACACATCATATACTTTATTCATACATACACATCATACACATTATACATACATATATACACATCATACATATTATACATACACATCATATACTTTATTCATACATACATACACATCATACATATTATACATACACATCATATACTTTATTCATACATGCATACACATCATACATATTATACATAAACATCATATACTTTATTCATACATACATACACATCATATACTTTATTCATACATGCATACACATCATACATATTATACATACACATCATATACTTTATTCATACATATATACACATCATACATATTATACATACACATCATATACTTTATTCATACATGCATACACATCATACATATTATACACACACATCATATACTTTATTCATACATACACATCATACATATTATACATACACATCATATACTTTATTCATACATACACATCATACATATGATACATACACATCATACACATTATACATACATACATACACATCATATATATTATACACACATCATATACTTTATTCATACATACATACATACACATCATACATATGATACATACACATCATATACTTTATTCATACATACATACACACCATACATATTATACACACACATCATATACTTTATTCATACATACATACACATCATATATATTATACACACATCATATACTTTATTCATACATACATACACATCATACATATTATACATACACATCACATACTTTATTCATACATACATACACATCATACATATGATACATACACATCATATACTTTATTCATACATACACATCATACACATTATACATACATATATACACATCATACATATTATACATACACATCATATACTTTATTCATACATGCATACACATCATACATATTATACATACACATCATATACTTTATTCATACATGCATACACATCATACCTATTATACATACACATCATATACTTTATTCATACATACATACACATCATACATATTATACATACACATCATATACTTTATTCATACATGCATACACATCATACCTATTATACATACACATCATATACTTTATTCATACATACATACACATCATACATATTACACATACACATCATCATCATATACTTTATTCATACATGCATACACATCATACCTATTATACATACACATCATATACTTTATTCATACATACACATCATACACATTATACATACATATATACACATCATTCATGTAACCTCTATGGAGTTGGCTGCATTATCTGAAATGCCCAGTAGATGGCGGATGGAGACCAAAAAAATGAACTTAGTATGCTGTATAAAGACTGGAGCTGTGATCACATGATTAGCAGCCATTTCATGAGAGATGATTCAGATTGGTGGAGACTTCAGTCACATGAATGTGACATCACACAGGTCCTGTGCCCTGAGGATTTGCTCAGACTACCACAAGCCCAGCCAGAGAAGGGATGTGCTTCTAGCTGTGAGAGACTGCACCACAGAGACAGCACCTAGCTGAGAGAACTTTCTTCACACGGGACCACACCAGCTGAGAGAGAGACCTGCTGGCAGAGCTGGAGAGACAAGCACTAAGTCTGGTGAATGCAGAGAGGAGACTGCTGCTGAACTGACCTGATTAATGGTGTTGTGAGGGTAAGCTAAAGCCTCTTCCCTGTTCCACCACCAGGCACCTGTCTCCTTACTCAAAGTAAAGACTCTGAGGTCCAGTGGCGGATGTTACACAGCTCAGGCTGCTTCAGTGACGCTGCAGAGCAGGACTTATAAGGGCCCCAACACTCCTATGTGCACCAACAGCCATTATGGCGAAGATAAGGGGGTGGGCCGCAGGTGGGTGGGTGAAGAAAATCCACAAGGCATTGTTATCGGTGTTAAACTATTGTATTATCCTATGTATGTTTGTTCATTTGCTACTTACTATATAAAGTTAATTCATTATAGGTTGTGTCTGTCTTATTGTACCAAGTATGTTTCCAGTGAGACCCCACATCCCTACCCCGGATGCTCCACTGGGTGGAGGCACTGCCCCAGACATGTACCCCAGCTCCCAGTTAGCGGAGGCTCAGGATCTGCCTGTCAGACATAGGGAGGTAACTAGGGTAAGGGACCCCAGAGACCCCAGACACATTATACATACATACACATTATACATACACATCATATACAATACACATTATATACATAAGAAGTAATGGAATTCTCAGCTCACCCTCCAGGGCCCCAGGCGCACGGACTGTGCGAGGCAGCACCACTTAGGCAAACAAGAAACTGGATGTCCAGCGCCAGGATTCGTGCAAAACAGATTCTTTAATGCTTAAAAAGCCATAACAGGGGTCAATGTGACGCGTTTCAGGTGCGTTAGCACCCTTAATCGTACCTGAAACGCGTCACATTGACCCCTGTTATGGCTTTTTAAGCATTAAAGAATCTGTTTTGCACGAATCCTGGCGCTGGACATCCAGTTTCTTGTTTACATTATATACATGTTATACACATCACACATACCTTAATCAGATCTAAGAGTAGAGAAGATTTGAACATCCAGTCCAGCTTGACGTCCTCGTTCCTCAGCAGGTCCTCCAGACTTCCTCGGGAACAATGTTCGGTCACAATGGCAAAAATGCCGCAGTCGGAAAAGAAGCCCAGAAAGGGATTGACATTTTCATTTCTCAAATCCTTCATCTGTAGACACAACCGGATGGGTCAATAACACGCAGGACCCGATGGACACTTATATCTTGTTCGGTCATATAGGGGGAGATTTATCAAGCCTTTTGCCTGGGAACAGTGGAGCAGGGGCCCATAGCAACCAATCAGATTGTGTCTTTAATTTTTGAAAGAGTGAAAGCTGGAATCTGATTGGCTGTTATGCGCAATGGCTCCACTGTTGCATATGCGGTGTCCCAGTACAACTGTTCCAGATACTTTCCCCACAAAGTTGTCGTGTGGCTGAGGGTAAAACGTTTTGCACAGTGCATCAATGTGTATGTGGTACCAGAAAGTTCTTACAAATGTTTATATGTGTGTTGCACCTTTTTTTTATTGCGAACACTGAGGGCTTACAGTGTGTAAATGGTTAATATTTCTGCATTATTGTACACAGACGAATGATGCCTTGGTCACATGATGCTACTAGCCAATTATTGCAGGAGAAGTCCCTAGTTCAACCTCCCTATCCCAGGAGAAGAGGTGGACCCAAACCTGTTAGTTCAGTTGAGGCCAGTGCCACATGTCTCTCAGCTCAGCTCCTGATTGGTTAGGCATTCTAACACCAAAACCACATGTCTTTAATCTAGATGACTGTTCATGCTTGTGTTCTTGCTCTTACTGTGAGGATTAAAGTGCAGAAAAGTGTATCATCTACATCAGAGAGAAGAAGGCTGAACAAGGACCTCTCCACAATACACTAATCTCTTCTTTGCTCTTTACTGCTTGGCTACCACATAATGAGAAGCTTTTCTGCCACGACCTTCCAGGTATAGTGTCACAGACCAGAGTTGTGAGTAAAGAGAAATCTACATATCACACCACAGTGAGACAACCTGTGATGATCCCCATCAGTGGTTTCAGTAGGATTGGACTGAGAACATATTACATCTGTATTAGTCATTATACATACTAAAAGAACCATAAAGATTGTTACAGTATCGCTGCTAAAAGCATCATTTGAAGGGGCGATCCCCAAATATCAATTCATCTGGCAAAGAAGCTGTACCGTTCTGAGCTGTGACAAAGTAACTGTATTGTATTAGAATCGCACAGGACTAAACCCATAGCCCATTCCTTTCCCTCTTATCAACCTATTTAATTGTCCAAATATAATTAATTAGCTATATAGCAGTTTCCCCCTCTTCGGTTGTCACTTGTATGCATGAAGTGAGAGAATTACATCATACAGTCACCTGCTCTTTCTCTGTCCAAATCCCTCTCTAAAAGCAGCCCCCACCCTCCTGAGAGACACAGACCACGTGGTTTCTGCCCTGCACTAATGAGTTATGCTCTCTTCAGTGCTGAGAACTGGGACATGTGTGCAGCCTCAGTCGATCAGACTCTGTTGCTCAGAGCAGTAGGTTGGGGGCTGCTCTCAGAGAGTGAGCTGACAGAGCAGGGCTGCAATGATTGCTGGGAGATGTAGAAAAGGGGAAGGAAGGATGGCAAAGAATATCAAGCAGCCAGAGAAGACAACAGGCGCCACAGGGGCCATACATATCAGGCAGAATCATTTACAGGGAACATATTCAGGTAGTGTGGTGGTGCCCCTTTAAAGAACTACAACTCTCAGCTACACCATAACCATCTTTACACCCAGAACTACTACCACACATAAGGTTTAATAAATTTCCCCCATAGTGTATAATTAACTATAAAATATAGGGCATGACTATAAGTGATGCACAGTACACTACATGTTATAACCGCCATACAGTACACTATACGATTACAAAAACTGTACGGCACAATACATGATTATTAGCATGGTTCAGTATGCTATTTCATTGTGCGTGCAATACAGTACATGATTACAAGCTGCGTAGAGTGTCTGGACATGGTTGTCGCACCAATCTCACCTTGCGCAGTGTGCTGGTCGTGCTAGGCCGTAGTTCGTGGTACACACCAGGCTCAAACTTCTTCAGCCAAACCCAGTCTCCCTACAAAATGATAATGTAAACTCAGAATTATATGCAAAGGCAGAAGACAAAATATGTATTGAATGGAACTCTTTTAAAAAAGGCCAGCGGAGTAACATAGAGCTCTTAGTGGAGTTCTATGTTTGGAGGTGTTGGTGGAGCTCTATGTTTGGAGGTGTTGGTGGAGCTCTATGTTTGGAGGGGTTGGTGGAGCTCTATGTTTGGAGGTGTTGGTGGAGCGCTATGTTTGGAGCTGTTGGTGGAGTTCTATGTTTGGGGGTGTTGGTGGAGCTCTATGTTTGGAGCTGTTGGTGGAGTTCTATGTTTGGGGGTGTTGGTGGAGCTCTATGTTTGGAGGTGTTGGTGGAGCTCTATATTTGGAGGTGTTTGTGGAGCTCTATGTTTGGAGGTGTTGGTGGAGCTCTATGTTTGGAGGTGTTGGTGGAGCTCTATGTTTGGAGGTGTTGGTGGAGCTCTATGTTTGGAGGTGTTGGTTGAGCTCTATGTTTGGAGGTGTTGGTGGAGGTTTATGTTAAGAGGTGTTGGTGGAGCTCTATATTTGGACGTGTTGGTGGATTGAAGTGTTGGTGGAGCTCTATATTTGGCGGTGTTGGTGGATTGAAGTGTTGGTGGAGGTCTATATTTGGAGGAGTTGGTGGAGGTCTGTGTCTGGGGGTTTTGTTGGAGCTCTATGTTTGGATGAGTTGGTGGAGTTCTATGTTTGGATGAGTTGGTGGAGCTCTATGGTTGGAGGTGTTGGTGGAGTTCTATATTTGGAGGTGTTGGTGGATTTCTATGTGTGGAGGTGTTGGTGAAGTTCTAAGTTTGGAGGTGCTGGTGGAGCACTATGTTTGGAGTTGTTGGTGGAGCTCAGTTTGGAGGTGTTGGTGGAGTTCGATATTTGCGGTGTTGGTGGAGTTCTATGTTTGGATGAAATGGTAGAGTTCTATGTTTGGAGGTGTTGGTGGAGTTCTATGGAGGTGTTGGTGGAGCGCTATGTTTGGAGGTGTTGGAGCTCTATGTTGGAGGTGTTGGTGGAGCTCTATGATGGAGGTGTTGGTGGAGTTCTATGTCTGGATGAGTTGGTGAAGTTCTATGTCTGGAGATGTTGGTGGAGCTCTATGTACAGAGGCGTTGGTGGAGCTCTGTTTGGAGGTGTTGGTGGAGTTCTATGTTCAAAGGTGTTGGTGGAGTTCTATGTTTGGAGGTGCTGGTGGAGTTCTATGTTTGGAAGTGTTGGTGGAGCTCTATATTTGGAGGTGTTGGCGGAGCTCTCTGTTTGGAGGATGTTGGTGCAGCTCTACATTTGGAGGTGTTGATGGAACTCTACATTTGGAGGTGTTGGTGGAGTTCTATGTTTGGGGGTATTGGTGGAGTTCTATGTTTGGAAGTGTTGGTGGAGTTCTATGTTTGGAGTTGTTGGTGGAGCTCTTTGTTTGAAGGGGTTGGTGGAAATCTAAGTTTGGAGGTATTGGTTGAGCTCTATGTTTGGAGGTATTGGTGGAGCTCTATGTTTGGAGGTATTGGTGGTGCTCTATGTTTGGAGGTGTTGGTGGAGTTCTATGTCTGAAGGTGTTGGTGGAGCTCTATGTTTGGAGGTATTGGTGGAGTTCTGTGTTTGGAAGTGTTGGTGGAGTTCTATGTTTGGAGTTGTTGGTGGAGCTCTTTGTTTGAAGGGGTTGGTGGAAATCTAAGTTTGGAGGTATTGGTTGAGCTCTATGTTTGGAGGTATTGGTGGAGCTCTATGTTTGGAGGTATTGGTGGTGCTCTATGTTTGGAGGTGTTGGTGGAGTTCTATGTCTAAAGGTGTTGGTGGATCTCTATGTTTGGAGGTTTTGGTGGAGATTTATGTCTGGAGGTGTTGGTGAAGCTCTATATTTGAAGGTGTTGGTGGAGCTCTATGTCTGGGGGTGTTGGTGGAGCTCTATGTTTGGATGAGATGGTGGAGTTCTATGTCTGGGGGTGTTGGTGGAGCTCTATGTTTGGATGAGTTGGTGGAGCTCTATGTTTGGAGGTGTTGGTGGAGTTCTATGTTTGGAGTTGTTGGTGGAGCTCTTTGTTTGGAGGTGTTGGTGGAGCTCTATGTTTGGAGGTGTTTGTTGAGCTCTATGTTTGGAGATATTGGTTGAGCTCTATGTTTGGAGGTGTTGGTGGAGTTCTATGTCTGAAGGTGTTGGGGGAGCTCTATGTTTGGAGATTTTGGTGGAGCTGTATGTTTTGTAGTGTTGTGGGAGCTCTATGTCTGGAGGTGTTGGTGGAGATTTATGTCTGGAGGTGTTGATGAAGCTCTATATTTGGAGGTGTTGGGGGAGCTCTATGTCTGGGGGTGTTGGTGAAGCTCTATGTTTGGATGGGTTGGTGGAGTTTTATGTCTGGGGGTGTTGTGGAGCTCTATGTTTGGATGAGTTGGTGGAGCTCTATGTTTGAAGGTGTTGGTGGAGTTCCCTGTTTGAAGGTGTTGGTGGAGCTTTATGTTTGGAGGTGTTGGTGGAGTTCTATGTCTGGAGGTGGTGGTGGAGCTCTATGTTTGGATGAAATGGTGGAGTTCAGTGTTTGGAGGTGTTGGTGGAGTTCTATGTTTGGAGGTGTTTGGGGAGTTCTATGTTTGGATGTGTTAGTAGAGTTCTATGTTTGGAGGTGTTGGTGGAGCGCTATGTTTAGAGGTGTTGGAGCTCTATGTTTAGAGGTGTTGGTGGAGCTCTATGATGGAGGTGTTGGTGGAGTTCTATGTCTGGAGGTGTTGGTGAAGCTCTATGTTTGGAGGTGCTGGTGGAGTCCTATGTCTGGAGGTGTTGGTGGAGTTTGATGTTTGGCAGTGTTGGTGGAGTTCTATGTTTGGATGAAATGGTGGAGTTCTATGTTTGGAGATGTTGGTGGAGTTCTTTGTTTGAAGGTGTTGGAGCTCTATGTTCGGAGGTGTTAGTGGAGCTCTATGATGGAGTTGTTGGTGGAGTTCTATGTCTGGAGGTGTTGGTGAAGCTCTATGTTTGGAGGTGCTGGTGGAGCTCTATGGTTGGAGGTGTTAATGGAGTTCTATGTCTGGAAGTGTTGGTGGAGCTCTATGTTTGGTGATGTTGGTGGAGCTCTATGTATGGGGGTGTTGGTGGAATTCTATGTCTGGAAGTGTTGATGAAGTTCTATATTTGGAAGTGTTGGTGATGTTCTATGTTTGAAGGTGTTGGTGGAGCTCTATGTTTGGAGGTATATATATATAGGGGTGTTGGTGGAATTCTATGTTTGAAGGTGTTGGTGGAGCTCTTTGTTTGGAGGTCTTGGTGGTGTTCTATGTTTGAAGGTGTTGGTGGAGTTCTATGTCTGGGGGTGTTGGTGGAGCTCTATGTTTGGATGAGTTGGTGGAGCTGTATGTTTGGAGTTGTTGGTGGAGCTCTTTGTTTGGAGGTGTTGGTGGAGCTCTATGTTTGGAGGTGTTAGTTGAGCTCTATGTTTGGAGGTATTGGTTGAGCTCTATGTTTGGAGGTGTTGGTGGAGTTCTATGTCTGAAGGTGTTGGTGGAGCTCTATGTTTGGAGGTGTTAATAGAGTTCTATGTCTGGAAGTGTTGGTGAAGCTCTATGTTTGGTGGTGTTGGTGGAGCTCTATGTTTGGTGATGTTGGTGGAGCTCTATGTATGGGGGTGTTGGTGGAATTCTATGTCTGGAAGTGTTGGTGAAGCTCTATATTTGGAAGTGTTGGTGATGTTCTATGTTTGAAGGTGTTGGTGGAGCTCTATGTTTGGAGGTATATGTATGGGGGTGTTGGTGGAATTCTATTTTTGAAGGTGTTGGTGGAGCTCTATGTCTGGAAGTGTTGGTGGAGTTCTATACTTGGAGGTGTTGGTGGAGCTCTCTGTTTGGAGGTGTTGGTGGAGCTCTATGTTGGGAGGTCCACCAACCTCTATGTTTGGAGGTATTGGTGGTGCTCTATGTTTGGAGGTGTTGGTGGAGTTCTATGTCTGAAGGTGTTGGTGGAGTTTTATGTCTGGAGGTGTTGTTGGAGGTCTATATCTGGAGGTGTTGATAGAGGTCTATGTTTGGAGGTATTGGTGGAGCTCTATGTTTGGAGGTGTTGGTGGAGGTCTATGTCTGGAGGTGTTGGTTGAGCTCTATGTTTGGAGGTGTTGGTTGAGGTCTATGTTTGGAGGTGTTGGTGGAGCTCTATGTTTGGACGTGTTGTTGGAGTTCTATGTTCGGAGGTGTTGGTTGAGCTCTATGTTCAGGGGTGTTGGTTGAGCTCTATGTTTGGAGGTTTTGGTGGAGCTGTATGCTTTGTAGTTTTGTGGGAGCTCTACGTTTGGAGGTTTTGGTGGAGCTGTATGTTTTGTAGTTTTGTGGGAGCTCTATGTCTGAAGGTGTTGGTGGAGTTTTATGTCTGGAGGTGTTGTTGGAGGTCTATGTCTGGAGGTGTTGGTTGAGCTCTATGTTTGGAGGTGTTGGTTGAGGTCTATGTTTGGAGGTGTTGGTGGAGTTCTATGTTCGGAGGTGTTGGTTGAGCTCTATGTTCGGAGGTGTTGGTTGAGCTCTAAGTTTGGAGGTGTTGGTAGAGTTCTATGTTTGGAGGTGTTGGTAGAGTTCTATGTTTGGAGGTGTTGGTTGAGCTCTATGTTTGGAGGTGTTGGTGGAGCTCTATGTTTGGAGGTGTTGTTGGAGGTCTATGTTTGGAGGTGTTGTTGGAGGTCTATGTTTGGAGGTGTTGGTGGAGTTCTATGTTTGGAGGTGTTGTTGGAGGTCTATGTTTGGAGGTGTTGGTTGAGCTCTATGTTTGGAGGTGTTGGTGGAGGTTTATGTTTGGAGGTGTTGGTTGAGCTCTATGTTTGGAGGTGTTGGTGGAGGTCTATGTTTGGAGGTGTTGGTTGAGGTCTATGTTTGGAGGTGTTGGTGGAGTTCTATGTTCGGAGGTGTTGGTTGAGCTCTATGTTTTGAGGTTTTGGTTGAGCTCTATGTTTGGGGGTGTTGGTGGAGTTCTATGTTTGGAGGTGTTGGTGGAGATTTATGTTTGGAGGTGTTGATGGAGGTCTATGTTTGGAGGTGTTGGTTGAGCTCTATGTTTGGTGGTTTTGGTGGAGTTCTATGTTTGGAGGTGTTGGTGGAGGTCTATGTTTGGAGGTGTTGGTTGAGCTCTATGTTTGGGGTGTTGGTGGAGTTCTATGTTTGGAGGTGTTGGTGGAGGTCTATGTTTGGCGGTGTTGTTGGAGGTCTATGTTTGGAGGTGTTGATAGAGGTCTGTGTTTGGAGGTATTGGTGGAGCTCTATGTTTGGAGGTGTTGGTGGAGTTCTATGTTTGGAGGTGTTGGTTGAGCTCTATGTTTGGAGGTGTTGGTGGATGTCTATGTTTGGAGGTGTTGGTTGAGGTCTATGTTTGGAGGTGTTGGTGGAGTTCTATGTTCGGAGGTGTTGGTTGAGCTCTATGTTTGGGATGTTGGTGGAGCTCTATGTTTGGTGATGTTGGTGGAGCTCTATGTATGGGGGTGTTGGTGGAATTCTATGTCTGGAAGTGTTGGTGAAGCTCTATATTTGGAAGTGTTGGTGATGTTCTATGTTTGAAGGTGTTGGTGGAGCTCTATGTTTGGAGGTATATGTATGGGGGTGTTGGTGGAATTCTATTTTTGAAGGTGTTGGTGGAGCTCTATGTCTGGAAGTGTTGGTGGAGTTCTATACTTGGAGGTGTTGGTGGAGCTCTCTGTTTGGAGGTGTTGGTGGAGCTCTATGTTGGGAGGTCCACCAACCTCTATGTTTGGAGGTATTGGTGGTGCTCTATGTTTGGAGGTGTTGGTGGAGTTCTATGTCTGAAGGTGTTGGTGGAGTTTTATGTCTGGAGGTGTTGTTGGAGGTCTATATCTGGAGGTGTTGATAGAGGTCTATGTTTGGAGGTATTGGTGGAGCTCTATGTTTGGAGGTGTTGGTGGAGGTCTATGTCTGGAGGTGTTGGTTGAGCTCTATGTTTGGAGGTGTTGGTTGAGGTCTATGTTTGGAGGTGTTGGTGGAGCTCTATGTTTGGACGTGTTGTTGGAGTTCTATGTTCGGAGGTGTTGGTTGAGCTCTATGTTCAGGGGTGTTGGTTGAGCTCTATGTTTGGAGGTTTTGGTGGAGCTGTATGCTTTGTAGTTTTGTGGGAGCTCTACGTTTGGAGGTTTTGGTGGAGCTGTATGTTTTGTAGTTTTGTGGGAGCTCTATGTCTGAAGGTGTTGGTGGAGTTTTATGTCTGGAGGTGTTGTTGGAGGTCTATGTCTGGAGGTGTTGGTTGAGCTCTATGTTTGGAGGTGTTGGTTGAGGTCTATGTTTGGAGGTGTTGGTGGAGTTCTATGTTCGGAGGTGTTGGTTGAGCTCTATGTTCGGAGGTGTTGGTTGAGCTCTAAGTTTGGAGGTGTTGGTAGAGTTCTATGTTTGGAGGTGTTGGTAGAGTTCTATGTTTGGAGGTGTTGGTTGAGCTCTATGTTTGGAGGTGTTGGTGGAGCTCTATGTTTGGAGGTGTTGTTGGAGGTCTATGTTTGGAGGTGTTGTTGGAGGTCTATGTTTGGAGGTGTTGGTGGAGTTCTATGTTTGGAGGTGTTGTTGGAGGTCTATGTTTGGAGGTGTTGGTTGAGCTCTATGTTTGGAGGTGTTGGTGGAGGTTTATGTTTGGAGGTGTTGGTTGAGCTCTATGTTTGGAGGTGTTGGTGGAGGTCTATGTTTGGAGGTGTTGGTTGAGGTCTATGTTTGGAGGTGTTGGTGGAGTTCTATGTTCGGAGGTGTTGGTTGAGCTCTATGTTTTGAGGTTTTGGTTGAGCTCTATGTTTGGGGGTGTTGGTGGAGTTCTATGTTTGGAGGTGTTGGTGGAGATTTATGTTTGGAGGTGTTGATGGAGGTCTATGTTTGGAGGTGTTGGTTGAGCTCTATGTTTGGTGGTTTTGGTGGAGTTCTATGTTTGGAGGTGTTGGTGGAGGTCTATGTTTGGAGGTGTTGGTTGAGCTCTATGTTTGGGGTGTTGGTGGAGTTCTATGTTTGGAGGTGTTGGTGGAGGTCTATGTTTGGCGGTGTTGTTGGAGGTCTATGTTTGGAGGTGTTGATAGAGGTCTGTGTTTGGAGGTATTGGTGGAGCTCTATGTTTGGAGGTGTTGGTGGAGTTCTATGTTTGGAGGTGTTGGTTGAGCTCTATGTTTGGAGGTGTTGGTGGATGTCTATGTTTGGAGGTGTTGGTTGAGGTCTATGTTTGGAGGTGTTGGTGGAGTTCTATGTTCGGAGGTGTTGGTTGAGCTCTATGTTTGGGATGTTGGTGGAGCTCTATGTTTGGTGATGTTGGTGGAGCTCTATGTATGGGGGTGTTGGTGGAATTCTATGTCTGGAAGTGTTGGTGAAGCTCTATATTTGGAAGTGTTGGTGATGTTCTATGTTTGAAGGTGTTGGTGGAGCTCTATGTTTGGAGGTATATGTATGGGGGTGTTGGTGGAATTCTATTTTTGAAGGTGTTGGTGGAGCTCTATGTCTGGAAGTGTTGGTGGAGTTCTATACTTGGAGGTGTTGGTGGAGCTCTCTGTTTGGAGGTGTTGGTGGAGCTCTATGTTGGGAGGTCCACCAACCTCTATGTTTGGAGGTATTGGTGGTGCTCTATGTTTGGAGGTGTTGGTGGAGTTCTATGTCTGAAGGTGTTGGTGGAGTTTTATGTCTGGAGGTGTTGTTGGAGGTCTATATCTGGAGGTGTTGATAGAGGTCTATGTTTGGAGGTATTGGTGGAGCTCTATGTTTGGAGGTGTTGGTGGAGGTCTATGTCTGGAGGTGTTGGTTGAGCTCTATGTTTGGAGGTGTTGGTTGAGGTCTATGTTTGGAGGTGTTGGTGGAGCTCTATGTTTGGACGTGTTGTTGGAGTTCTATGTTCGGAGGTGTTGGTTGAGCTCTATGTTCAGGGGTGTTGGTTGAGCTCTATGTTTGGAGGTTTTGGTGGAGCTGTATGCTTTGTAGTTTTGTGGGAGCTCTACGTTTGGAGGTTTTGGTGGAGCTGTATGTTTTGTAGTTTTGTGGGAGCTCTTTGTCTGAAGGTGTTGGTGGAGTTTTATGTCTGGAGGTGTTGTTGGAGGTCTATGTCTGGAGGTGTTGGTTGAGCTCTATGTTTGGAGGTGTTGGTTGAGGTCTATGTTTGGAGGTGTTGGTGGAGTTCTATGTTCGGAGGTGTTGGTTGAGCTCTATGTTCGGAGGTGTTGATTGAGCTCTAAGTTTGGAGGTGTTGGTAGAGTTCTATGTTTGGAGGTGTTGGTAGAGTTCTATGTTTGGAGGTGTTGGTTGAGCTCTATGTTTGGAGGTGTTGGTGGAGCTCTATGTTTGGAGGTGTTGTTGGAGGTCTATGTTTGGAGGTGTTGTTGGAGGTCTATGTTTGGAGGTGTTGGTGGAGTTCTATGTTTGGAGGTGTTGTTGGAGGTCTATGTTTGGAGGTGTTGGTTGAGCTCTATGTTTGGAGGTGTTGGTGGAGGTTTATGTTTGGAGGTGTTGGTTGAGCTCTATGTTTGGAGGTGTTGGTGGAGGTCTATGTTTGGAGGTGTTGGTTGAGGTCTATGTTTGGAGGTGTTGGTGGAGTTCTATGTTCGGAGGTGTTGGTTGAGCTCTATGTTTTGAGGTTTTGGTTGAGCTCTATGTTTGGGGGTGTTGGTGGAGTTCTATGTTTGGAGGTGTTGGTGGAGATTTATGTTTGGAGGTGTTGATGGAGGTCTATGTTTGGAGGTGTTGGTTGAGCTCTATGTTTGGTGGTTTTGGTGGAGTTCTATGTTTGGAGGTGTTGGTGGAGGTCTATGTTTGGAGGTGTTGGTTGAGCTCTATGTTTGGGGTGTTGGTGGAGTTCTATGTTTGGAGGTGTTGGTGGAGGTCTATGTTTGGCGGTGTTGTTGGAGGTCTATGTTTGGAGGTGTTGATAGAGGTCTGTGTTTGGAGGTATTGGTGGAGCTCTATGTTTGGAGGTGTTGGTGGAGTTCTATGTTTGGAGGTGTTGGTTGAGCTCTATGTTTGGAGGTGTTGGTGGATGTCTATGTTTGGAGGTGTTGGTTGAGGTCTATGTTTGGAGGTGTTGGTGGAGTTCTATGTTCGGAGGTGTTGGTTGAGCTCTATGTTTGGGATGTTGGTGGAGCTCTATGTTTGGTGATGTTGGTGGAGCTCTATGTATGGGGGTGTTGGTGGAATTCTATGTCTGGAAGTGTTGGTGAAGCTCTATATTTGGAAGTGTTGGTGATGTTCTATGTTCGGAGGTGTTGGTTGAGCTCTATGTTTGGGATGTTGGTGGAGCTCTATGTTTGGTGATGTTGGTGGAGCTCTATGTATGGGGGTGTTGGTGGAATTCTATGTCTGGAAGTGTTGGTGAAGCTCTATATTTGGAAGTGTTGGTGATGTTCTATGTTTGAAGGTGTTGGTGGAGCTCTATGTTTGGAGGTATATGTATGGGGGTGTTGGTGGAATTCTATTTTTGAAGGTGTTGGTTGAGCTCTATGTCTGGAAGTGTTGGTGGAGTTCTATACTTGGAGGTGTTGGTGGAGCTCTCTGTTTGGAGGTGTTGGTGGAGCTCTATGTTGGGAGGTCCACCAACCTCTATGTTTGGAGGTATTGGTGGTGCTCTATGTTTGGAGGTGTTGGTGGAGTTCTATGTCTGAAGGTGTTGGTGGAGTTTTATGTCTGGAGGTGTTGTTGGAGGTCTATATCTGGAGGTGTTGATAGAGGTCTATGTTTGGAGGTATTGGTGGAGCTCTATGTTTGGAGGTGTTGGTGGAGGTCTATGTCTGGAGGTGTTGGTTGAGCTCTATGTTTGGAGGTGTTGGTTGAGGTCTATGTTTGGAGGTGTTGGTGGAGCTCTATGTTTGGACGTGTTGTTGGAGTTCTATGTTCGGAGGTGTTGGTTGAGCTCTATGTTCAGGGGTGTTGGTTGAGCTCTATGTTTGGAGGTTTTGGTGGAGCTGTATGCTTTGTAGTTTTGTGGGAGCTCTACGTTTGGAGGTTTTGGTGGAGCTGTATGTTTTGTAGTTTTGTGGGAGCTCTATGTCTGAAGGTGTTGGTGGAGTTTTATGTCTGGAGGTGTTGTTGGAGGTCTATGTCTGGAGGTGTTGGTTGAGCTCTATGTTTGGAGGTGTTGGTTGAGGTCTATGTTTGGAGGTGTTGGTGGAGTTCTATGTTCGGAGGTGTTGGTTGAGCTCTATGTTCGGAGGTGTTGGTTGAGCTCTAAGTTTGGAGGTGTTGGTAGAGTTCTATGTTTGGAGGTGTTGGTAGAGTTCTATGTTTGGAGGTGTTGGTTGAGCTCTATGTTTGGAGGTGTTGGTGGAGCTCTATGTTTGGAGGTGTTGTTGGAGGTCTATGTTTGGAGGTGTTGTTGGAGGTCTATGTTTGGAGGTGTTGGTGGAGTTCTATGTTTGGAGGTGTTGTTGGAGGTCTATGTTTGGAGGTGTTGGTTGAGCTCTATGTTTGGAGGTGTTGGTGGAGGTTTATGTTTGGAGGTGTTGGTTGAGCTCTATGTTTGGAGGTGTTGGTGGAGGTCTATGTTTGGAGGTGTTGGTTGAGGTCTATGTTTGGAGGTGTTGGTGGAGTTCTATGTTCGGAGGTGTTGGTTGAGCTCTATGTTTTGAGGTTTTGGTTGAGCTCTATGTTTGGGGGTGTTGGTGGAGTTCTATGTTTGGAGGTGTTGGTGGAGATTTATGTTTGGAGGTGTTGATGGAGGTCTATGTTTGGAGGTGTTGGTTGAGCTCTATGTTTGGTGGTTTTGGTGGAGTTCTATGTTTGGAGGTGTTGGTGGAGGTCTATGTTTGGAGGTGTTGGTTGAGCTCTATGTTTGGGGTGTTGGTGGAGTTCTATGTTTGGAGGTGTTGGTGGAGGTCTATGTTTGGCGGTGTTGTTGGAGGTCTATGTTTGGAGGTGTTGATAGAGGTCTGTGTTTGGAGGTATTGGTGGAGCTCTATGTTTGGAGGTGTTGGTGGAGTTCTATGTTTGGAGGTGTTGGTTGAGCTCTATGTTTGGAGGTGTTGGTGGATGTCTATGTTTGGAGGTGTTGGTTGAGGTCTATGTTTGGAGGTGTTGGTGGAGTTCTATGTTCGGAGGTGTTGGTTGAGCTCTATGTTTGGGATGTTGGTGGAGCTCTATGTTTGGTGATGTTGTTTTAGGTCTATGTTTGGAGGTGTTGGTGAAGATCTATGTTTGGAGGTGTTGATGGAGGTCTATGTTTGGAGGTGTTGTTTTAGGTCTATGTTTGGAGGTGTTGGTGGAGTTCTATGTTCGGAGGTGTTGGTTGAGCTCTATGTTTGGGGGTGTTGGTGGAGTTCTATGTTTGGAGGTGTTGGTGGAGATCTATGTTTGGAGGAGTGATTGGAGGTCTATGTTTGGAGATGTTGGTTGAGCTCTATGTTTGGTGGTTTTGGTGGAGTTCTATGTTTGGAGGTGTTGGTGGAGGTCTATGTTTGGAGGTGTTGGTTGAGCTCTATGTTTGGGATGTTGGTGGAGTTCTATGTTTGGAGGTGTTGGTGGAGCTCTATGTTTGGAGGTGTTGGTGGCGCCCTATGTTTGGAGGTGTTGGTGGCGCCCTATGTTTGGAGGTGTTGGTGGAGTTCTATGTTTGGAGGTGTTGATGGAGGTCTATGTTTGGAGATGTTGGTTGAGCTCTATGTTTGGGATGTTGGTGGAGTTCTATGTTTGGAGGTGTTGGTGGAGCTCTATGTTTGGAGGTGTTGGTGGAGTTCTATGTTTTTAGGTGTTGGTGGCGCCCTATGTCTGGAGGTGTTGGTGGATGTCTATGCTTGGAGGTGTTGGTGGAGCTCTATATTTGGAGGTGTTGGTGGATGTCTATGCTTTGAGGTGTTGGTGGAACGCTATGTTTGGAGGTGTTGGTGGAGCTCTATGCTTTGAGGTGTTGGTGGAGCACTATGTTTGGAGGTGTTGGTGGAGCTCTATGTTTGGAGGTGTTGGTGGAGGTCTATGCTTGGAGGTGTTGGTGGAGCTCTATGTTTGGAGGTATTGGTGGAGCTCTATGTTTGGAGATGGGGTCCATTGTGAGTTTTTGTTTGGTTATGTGACTTCTGTGTATATTCTTTATTTCACCTTTAGGGGGCGGAGCGTACATTGATTTCAGCACCTCACCTCATACACGGCCACGTTGGAGTTCTCGTAGTTGACAGACAGCGAGCGAGTGATAGATTTCAGGCTTTTGCAGTCAGAAACACTTTTGGTGTCACTTAAGTTATCAATATTCAGCTTCTATGGATAGGAATAAAGGGAAATGTGAGTCCAGGTCCAGGTCAAATGTAAAATTACATGGCGGTAAGTCACATGACATATTTATGCAGATTCTGTGATAACCATATGTCCTTGTAGGGCAAATAGAAAGCATCTGTATCACTAAGAATACAAAAACTCCACTTAAGGGAGTACTCCACTGGCCAGTGTTCGGAACATTTAGTTGCCAACGCTGTGTACGCTTTGCAGGTGTCGGCTACGCCCCCTTGTGCCATCTGGCCATGCCCCCTCAATGCAAGTCTATGGGAGGGGGGCGTGGCAGCCGCCACGCCCCCTCCCATAGACTTGCTTTGAGGGGGCGTGTCCAACCCATGCAGTGCGCACACAGCATTCGGAACTAAATGTTCCAAATGCTAGCCAGTGGAGTACCCCTTAAATAGTAGTAGTGCATCCGCAGGACACATGGGCCCAGCAGGGGGCTCACTTTGGGGAACAGTCATCGGCGCATCCGCAGCGGGAAATAAGCTGCGGATGTACTACGTGTGACCCCCACCATAAGGGTCTATTCACACGTGCAGGATCTGGCGCATATTTAATGCTACGGCTTTGAAGCTGTGTTCAATCATTTAGTCTACATTGAAATCTGCAGCTTCAAATCTGCGCAGATACTGTACATGTGAATACACCCCTAAAGCGTCCACAGTGAAGACAGAAGAAATGCACAGTTATGAGCCCTTTCCATGAACATATTAATATTATTATTATTACACAAGTCTCCTTTAGGATCCATTAGGATTTAATCCATGTCTCAGGGCTTATGATACAAATACAGACATAATTCCGGCCTAATGCGGATGGACATATGACAGCCTCATAATCTCTTCAGTCTGGAAAAGGCTCTACACAAGACGCTTTTATTTAAGGGATTCATAGAATTGTTACTGAGTATTCAGAATATTAATATATTTATGGTAAATTATGACTGGCGTATAGTGTAGACTTGTGAATGATGTGGCTATTAGAGAATGTTCGTGACGCCAGGACACCCACCACACTCCAAGGTAAACCACCAGGAAAATGATTCCTCAAGTGCCAGGTTAGGGAAACCACGTGCAACTTTGCTTGGAACAATTGCAGAGGCAAGAAGTCACAGTTGCATTCAAGGGCTTGCTGGGACTTGTTGACCAACTCTGACTTGACTAGACTTGTCTTTGGGAGCCGACTAACACTGACTTGTGCTGCTTCACAATAGGAATTCCTATTTTGGTGCTTACCGCCAGTGTGGACTATAATGGACAGGTGCGGCCTAAGGATTTTCACACCTCTATCCTTTGGGTGCTATGGGGCCTGTCAGACACTTCTATTGTCCCCAAAGCTTGACAAGACTGGACTGATGACCTGGTTGGTGGGATCTGTGTGAAGAGAGTAGTCGCTCTTGGGCCTGTCCCCATGAGGGGAGGGACAGGTCACACAGAAGATTACTTATCTCTCTCCTTTTTCACACTAAACCCTCAACTGACTGGACTAAACTCCTCCCTGTCTGGTCAGACCCAGGTGGAGGCAGGGCAGGAGGGCCCTGATTGGCTGGACTGCTCATGTTGTTTCTTACCCATCCTCACAAAGAAATAACATTAAAGGGGTATTCCAGGAAAAAAACTTTTTTTTTAATATCAACTGGCTCCAGAAAATTAAACAGGTTTGTATATTACTTCTATTAAAAAATCTTAATCCTTTCAATAATTATCAGCTGCTGAAGTTGAGTTGCTGTTTTCTGTCTGGCAACAGTGCTCTCTACCGACATCTCTGCTTGTCTCGAGAACTCGAGAGTAGAAGAGGTTTGCTATGGGGATTTGTTTCTAAACTGGGCGGTTCCATGAGACACATGTCATCAGAGAGCAGAAAAGAACAACTCAACTTCAGCAGCTCATAAGTACGAAAGGATTAAGATTTTTTAATAGAAGTAATTTACAAATCTGTTTAACTTTCTGGAGCCAGTTGATATATATAAAAAAGTTTTTTCCTGGATAACCCCTTTAACTTTTTACAAGACATGAAAGGTACAATGACAGTAGAAAGTGAGAAACACAATACCGGCATTTTTCATGGCATAAAACATTTAGACATGGAGCTGGAGTGGCAGAAGCGGGCACCATATAGTGACATCCACCTGACAGGGCAAGTAGACAAGGGTGTTCCACTCCAGGACACCACACATTATAATACGCAGAAGTAGAGTATCTGTCTGAAACGTTGTATCCATTAAGTAACAATCTATATACAATTGTAAAGGTGGAAATAAAAAGGAGAGGAGGAGGAGGAAAAAGAGAAGGATGGTGAAAGAAGGAGGAAGAGATGGGGAAAGAGAAGGAAGAGGAGGAGTAAATAAAGGAAAAGGAGGGAAAAGTAGATGAGATGGTGCAGGTAAAGAAAGGGGGGAAATGAGGAGAAAGAGGAGAAAAAGAAGCTGAAGATAAGAAGGAGGAAGAGATGAGAGGAAATAAAGGAAAAGGAGGAGGAAGTGATGGGGAGGAAGAGGAGGAGAAGAAAGAAGAGGAAGATGAGAAAAAGAAGGAGGAAATGGAGTAAGAAAAGAAGGAGGAAAAGAAGGAAGAGGAGAAGGAGGAAAAAAAGGAGAAGAAAAAGACGAGGAGGAAGAGAATGAGAGATGGGGAGAAAAGACGAAAAAGAAAAAAGTAAAAAGGAAGGGAGGACGAGAAGTACAAAGAGGATAAATTTAAAAAAAAAGATGTAAGAAGGACAGAGAATGAAGATGGAGAAGAAGAAAGATAAGGATCATGAATAAGAATTAAAAAATGATGATGAAGAAGAAGAAGAAAAGTAAAGTTAGGAATCAGATGATGGAGAAGAAGAACTAATCAGGAAAAGGGAAGAAGATGAGAAGAATGATAAGAAGATGGCTGCCCCCATCTCACCTTTATACTCAGCTTGGGGTTGATAAAGGTCAGGTCGTCCAGAGACAATAGGATTCTGTTGGGCCCCTTCACCAGCTGTATCTGCAGGAGGCTGTGCCTGTAATGTTATGGGATCAGTGACACTGTACAATGTCTTATAGATACTGACATTAAATCCTGTGTATTACCATTGCTATATCCCCCAAAACCCACACCCGGGGTACACTGGCCGTCACGCCCCCTCCCATAGACTAGCACTGAGGGGGCGAGGTCGTGACATCACATGGGGGCGGAGTTGTGACATCACGATACTTCGGCCCCGTGGTCATCACGCTACACACATGGAGCCTCCGGCGCTGCGGAGAGCTCCCAAAGGTGGGTGCGCAATGACAGATTGTGGGGGTCCCCAGCAGCAGATTCCCTGTGATCATACATCTTATCCCCTATCCTTTGCATAGGGGATAAGATGTATTAGGGCAGGAGTACCCCTTTAATCTTGAAAAAAAAAAAAAAACAGTCCATTAGATTTTCATGTTTTGAGGATTTGGAACAAGTAAAACAATGATTCCAGATTCAACCCCACAGATTATTTCATTGTGTCGTCAATCACAGATGAGCCACCGGCCCAGCTGGACCTATGAGTGTCAAAGGGGCTAAATCGTGTGTAAGAGATGGATTTACAGAGCTGTCATGAATGTAGCAGAATTACACAGGCCCAATGATCAAGAGTCAGATGGCCCTCGGTGTTATCAGAAAGAATTGCCCCCCAGTAAACATAGTGAATCCTCTCTGAGCGAACCACCCAAAAAAATGCAGTAAAAAAAAAAAATGGTGTTCCACAGTGTGGTCCTCTCAGAGAAGAAACAACATAGAGAGAATATAAGGACATGTAGAACCTATCATTAAAGGGGTACTCGGGTGGAAAACTTTTTTTTTTTTTTTTTTTAAATCAACTGGTGCCAGAAAGTTTAACAGATTTGTAAATTACTTCTATTAAAAAATCTTAACCCTTCTAGTACTTATTAGCAGCTGTATGCTACAGAGGAAATTATTTTCTTTTTGGAATACAGTGCTCTCTGCTGACATCACGAGCACAGTGCTCTCTGCTGACATCACTGTCCATTTTCGGAACTGTCCAGAGCAGCATATGTTTTCTATGGGGATTTTCTCCTACTCTGGACAGTTCTTAAAATGGACAGAGGTGTCAGCAGAGAGCACTGTGGTCATGATGTCAGCAGAGAGCTCTGTGTTCCAAAAAGAAAAGAATTTCCTCTGTAGTATTCAGCAGCTAATAAGTACTGGAAGGATTAAGATTTTTTTCATAGAAGTAATTTACAAATCTGTTTAACTTTCTGGCACCAGTTGATTTAAAAAAAAAAAAAAAAAAAAAAGTTTTCTACCGGAGTACCCCTTTAAAATATCTAATCTAGATGAATGTGAATAATCTTGAATACAAATCTCTGTACACCTTTGTGTCTCCATGGTTACAGACTACAAACAAACCCTGTGTAGTCTGATCCTATTTATGTACTGCCTCCTTTTCTTCTATTCTTTGTAGATTAAAAGGCTACTCCCGTGACCCGGCCTTCTGAACATCCGGTTCAGAAGGCTTGGAGCAGCGGCCGCAACGTCATGGCCTGGCCCCCTCGTACCGTCACGCCATGCCACCTCCATTGATGTCTATGGGAGGGGCCCTGGCCATGACATCGCGGCCGCTCTTCCAGACCTTCTGAGCCGGATGTTCAGAAGGCCGGGCCATGGGAGTAGCCCTTAAAAGAAAGGAGTAGAGTAACTCATGACTGCAGGCTCATCCCACTGTAACCATGGAGACATAAAGGCCTGCATTGGAGCTGTAAGCACAAAACGGCAGGACATTTTTTTAGCTAGGTTATTTGCTTTGTTTTCTTTTTTAGGTTCGACGGAACAATATAAATATTACAAAAAGGATAAATATTTACCTGATGAGGTAAGAGACACCAACGCCACATAAAGCCAAGGCGAACACCAAGCCGAACACCAGGATGACAATAGATGGTTCAATCCCTGAAATATTCAATATAATATAAATACAAAAAGTTTCAAATTTAATATTATAGACGTTATTATCTTTGAGAGGAGATATGGGTCCTTATTAAAGATCTGTATTCTTGCCGTAGAAGGCAAATAAATAAAAAAAGATATGGATTCATATAAGAATTTAATAAAATGGATCAGTCAACTAGAAAAATGTTCGATTGATGATCTGATCACTGGATCCCTCATGGATTACTAGAAATCTTTTTCATCTTCTGTGGCTTGGTATGGTTGGTATATCGACGACATCCTAATTATTTGTGGGACTGATGTCTTGGGTTTTGTTTTTAGAGGTTATACTATAAACGACCATCAAATTTGTTTCTGATTCAACGGTTGGTTCAGATCGAGCCCTACAATCCATGATTTTGGTCGGCAGGGCCATGAAGTGTTAGGAGTGATGGGAAGGTGCATAACATTTCGACTAACCTCCACACAGTAGACAGGGATGCAAAGCGTACCTCTTGTTTACTCTGTAAAAATAGGGGAACCTGTCAAAAGGACAGGAGTCCCTGCTTTATACTGGCTTTCAACCACAAGGTGAGCAAGTTTGTGGCGCAAGTTCCGCTCCAGAGTTGGAAACACATAGCTATATAGCCACAGGTTTAGTTGGTCTACTCACTGGGCCGGGCACAGAGAACTTGGCCCATCGATTATAAGGAGTTAAAGGGGTTGTCCGAAGTGACGTAATCAGCGTAGCTATTGGAGCTATGCCATTTGTGCAACTCTCAAGTCAATGGGAGTTAGGCAAATTGCATAACCTCTCCACTTTGGCTGAGCCTGTATAACAGTGTTTAATATTGTGTCCCCTCAAAATAACTCAACACAGCCATTAAAGGGGTCCTGGACATCTTATCCTCTATCCAAAGAAAAGGGGATAAGAGGTTTGATCTTAGGGGGTCTGACCGCTGGGACCCCTTGCTATCTCCGAGCCGCACCTCGGTGTTCTGAATATTTTTGTTCAGAACGCTAAGTTCGGTGGTTGTGGTTGTGACTTCACGCCACGCTCCCTCCATTTCTGTCTATGGAAGGAAGTGTGACAAGCAGCCAAAGTTGCTACCAACCCCCCCCCCCCCCCCCCATTGAACATGAATGGAGGGAGTATGGTGTGATGTCACAACCACAGGAGGCTCAAACTAAGCGTTCTGAACAGAAATGGTGGAGCCCAGAGATCACAGGGAGTCTGGCAGCAGGGATCAGACATCTTATCCCCTATCCTTTGAATAGGGGATAAGATGTCCAGGGCCGGAGTACCCCTTTAAGGTCTAAACCTTGGCAACAAAAGTGACTACACCCTTAAATGGAAATGTCCAAATTGGACCCAATTAACCATTTTCCCTCCTGGATGTCATGTGACTTAGTGTTACAAGGTCTCAGGTGTGAATGGGGAGCAGGTGTCCTGAATTTGGTGTTATCGTTCTCACACTCTCTAATACTGGTCACTGGACGTTCAAATAGCACCTCATAGCAACAATCTTTGTGAGAATTTAAAAAAAACAATTGTTGCTCTACATAAAGATGGCCTAGGGTATAAGAAGATTGTCAAGACCCTGAAACTGAGCTGCAGCACGGTGGGCAAGACCATACAGCACTTTCACAGGACAGGTGACACTCAGAACAGGCCCTGCCATGGTCGACCAAAGTTGAGTGCACATGTTCAGCGTCATATTTAGAAGTTTGGAGATGTATGGCAAACTTCAAGAAGGATAGGAATTCCAGCGCTGACCAAGGAGGAGGCAATGGAGCCAGGTGTGTAACGAACAGATTTAGCCCAATGCAACGCGTTTCACCGCGCTTGCGCGGTTTCATCAGGCCTGATGAAACCGCGCAAGCACGGTGAAACGCGTTACATTGGACTAAATCTGTTCATTACACACCTGGCTCCATTGTCTCCTCCTTGGTCAGCGCCGGAATTCCTATCCTTCTTGAAGTTTGCCATACATCTCCTTACTGTTTTTTGGAAGGCTGCAGACCGGGATCATCTTATCAAATGCATATCCTGGTTGTGTGGGAGTGCACACAACCTGGCAGGGTGAGCCTTTACCTTTTCCCTCCCCTCCCACACACCTGTGATCCCGTTGTCTAAGTATCATTCAACAGCTATATAGAGCGGTTCTCCCTCTTTCAGTTGTCACTTGCATGCAGGGAGTGAGGAAAATACATCATTTAGCCATCCTCTCTGGCTCTGTCCAAGTCCCTCTTTGAAAGCAGCCCCCACCCTCCTGAGAGACACAGACCATGTATTCTCTGTCCTGCACTGATGACTCATTCTCTCTTTAGTACTGAGAATTGGGAGGTGTGTGCAGCCTCAGCCAATCACACACTGAACTTCTCCCTGCTGCTCAGAGCTGGAGGGTGGGATATGAAGAATATCAAGCAGCCAGAGAAGACCAGGGCCACAGGAGCCATGCGTGTCAGACAGGATCATTTACAGGAAGTATGGTGGCTTTAGAGCTTTTTGTTATTTATATATAATTATTTTTTACCTGGAGTACCCCTTCAAAGGGTTTGATATATTATAGATTAATGTATGCAGAATAACTTTCCAATAGCATGTTATTAAAAAATATGCTTCTTTCTATTTAATATTCCACTGAAAAAAATACCACTAGGGGTCTCCCTACCAGTCCTGGCCGCAAGCCTTTTTTTTTTTTTTATAGATTTCAGACTCATGCTGGAGTCCTAAATCTCAGACTGCAGCCGGGACACAGACAAGCTCAGCACTGCTCCATGGCAGGGATGAATTTTGTGCAGCCGCTTGGAAACACCACACACTTGTGCTGCACTGCATAAAAACCTATCTGCACTAATGGTAAATTCACCCCAATGTGTGCACTGACTGTTTTTCAATACACTTTGTAACAATAAACAAAAATGTACCAAAATACAGCATTTTTAAACTCATTTTATAGAAAAAAAAGTATATATATATATATATATATATATATATATATATATATAAATACAACAACTCATTTTATACTATGTGAACATAGCCGAAAATAAAAACTGTAAAAACAATTGCTGCCCATAGCAACCAATCACAATAAAACTTTTATTTTGCCAGAACATTTAAAGGAAAACTGTCACCAGTGTCGTCACCTGCACTAACCTGTCAGTACCGACAGGTAGTGCAGCTGACACTGGTGACAATGGTACTTACCTTGTCCCGTTCCGTGGCGGGGATCTCCTGTAATCTCTTCATTAGCTTCGCTCCGGGAATGGGTGGAGCTTACTGACGTCACCGCTGCTGTTCTCCCGTGCAGGTGACACTGGTGAGAGATTTCCTTTAAAGAGATGAAAGCTGTGCTCTGATTGGTTGCTATGGGCAACGGGCAACAAAGTCAATTAATTTTTTGGACGGTTTTGATCAATGAGGCCCAATGGCTGTAAACAATCCAGCTGGAACAAAAAAACGATGTGTCATGAGGGTGGGGCACGCAAAGATGATGCTCAGTCTTATTTTTGGAAGCCTGCTTAAAAAGAAGCACCCCGCACCCAAATAACGGTCTTGGTGGTAACTCTACTGAAGCCTGCAGAGGCCTGAGGACACTGGCAGTTCAAGTCACATGACCAGGGCCGGACTGGCCTACCAGGCTATCGGGAAAACTCCCAGTAGGCCGGCTGCCCAGAGGGCCGCCAGGGGCTGGCCGTATGAGGCCACCAGGCGGCCACTCCCTCACACTAGCACACAAGGTCCTGACTTTAGTGTCAGGACCTTGTGTGCAGCGGCTGAAGAGTGGTGGAGCTAAGAGCTATCAGCTCACCCCCCTGCCACTCATTCCAGTACCTGCACATCGGGAGAGGTCTGCTCGTAACATCATGGTGCCGCCGGTGCCATGACATACGGTACGTGCGGCCTGGACCCAGATGGAATGATTCTGCGTGAGCGCGGTGGGAAGGTGAGTTTTATTTTGTTGTTTTATTTTTATAAAGAAACCTACTTAGCTAATATAGAAGTAAAGGGGGGACTACCTGCCTATCTCCCTACCTACCTATGGGGGGGGGGGGTACCTAAAGGGGGCTGGTGCTTTTAATACTACCTAAAGAGGACTGCTTGTTGTTACTACCTAAAGGGGGCTTCTGCTATTGTAATAGTAATAGCAGAATTCCCCTTTAGGTAGTAACAGCAGCAGTTTCCTTAAAGCCTACCCGTCAGATCCAACCAAAAAACATTTTTTTTAAATATATCACTCAGTACCTAATCCTGACCATGTACATCTAATTTAATGTGTCTAGCACCTTTATTATTTTTTTATTACACTTTTAATTTAGCTCACTAGTCTGATTTCCTCTCAAAGGGAGGGGGCGTGGCCTCACTGTGCAGGTCTCCGCCCCCTCCCTCAGTATGCTGTCTGCTCACATCTCCCTTAGCATTAGCAAAACTACAACTCCCAGCTTGTCCTCACTGACAGTAGTTGGACCCAAGCTGACAGTGGGAGGAGTTTTCCTCCAGCTCTGAGCACTGCGCTCACAGCTGTCAATCAGGGAAGTGTGTCCATGACATAGGTGAAGATGCATGGACACAGCAGGACTAGGATGTGTCCAAGCAGGCAGGGGGGGGCAGTTGTTTGACTGGCTTTTTCACTATGAAATACTGAAAATTTTCTAATGAAAGCAATTGCAAAACCTATTGGTTATACATGCTTTACAACATATGAAGAGTTTTTGTGTCTGACAGTGCCCATATAAGGTAGTGGTCCTTAAAGTGGTACTTCGGTGGAAAACATTTTTATTATTTTTTTATTTTTATTCAACTGGTGCCAGAAAGTTAAACAGATACTGTAAATGACTTCTATAAAAAAAAATATTTACCCTTACAGTACTTTTTAGCAGCTGTATGATACAGAGGAAATTCTTTTCTATTTGAATTTCTTTTTTGTCTTGTCTACAGTGCTCTCTGCTGACACCTGATGTCCGTGTCAGGAACTGTCCAGAGCAGCATAGGTTTGCTAAGGGGATTTTCTTCTGCTCTGGACACTTCCTGATATGGGCATCAGGTGTCAGCAGAGAGCACTGTGGACAAGACAAAAAAGAAATTCAAATAGAAAAGAATTTCCTCTGTAGCATACAGCTGCTAAAAAGTACTGTAAGGGTTAATTTTTTTTTTTTTTTTACAGAAGTCATTTACAAATCTGTTTAACTTTCTGCAACCAGTTGATTTAAAAAAAAAAAGAGGTCATGAAAAAATAGACAAAATAACTGAACGTAACGGATGATAACGGATGATAACGGATGATAGCGGATGACCAATGTCCGTTATTTTAACAGGGATTCTGTCTAAATAACTAACATGTTCCATCCGTTATCACCCGTTATTTCATCCGTCATGCACCGTTATAGTCAATTATTTTATGCCTGTTATTTTATTTCCATGTTCTGAGCATGCGCAGTACAAATAACGGCTCATAACGGGCACTAACAGATGTCAATTGTGAACATCCGGCACCCATAGACTTCAATGTTAAAATTTCAGCGTCCGTTATTCCACCATTATTTTTGACGGCACAAAAATTAGTGGATGCACCGTCTTTTGTGCCATCAAAAATAATGGCCGTTAGTCACGACGGGACATAACTAGTGCTGAAGGATGGTCAAAGAATCCCATTGACATGAATGGGATTTTTGACGGCCATTTTAGGGACTTTCAGACAGGAGTTCATGACGGGAGTTTTTACAGGTGACCAATGGTAGTGTAAAAGGGGCCTTAGTTTGTGTGCCTCCAGCTGTTTTCCAACTCCTACAGTTTTTGTATTTTATTATTTTGACAACGCTGCCCCATGTGTCCCCGTTTTATTTTTCCCCAATTAGGTTCTGTTCTTGCTGCTTGTAAACAGATTACAAACAGTGGATGTCAATAGGATTTTTTTGCGTTTTTATTAAAATTATTAGGTAAGAGAGAGCAGGAGAGAGAGGAGGGGTTGAGGAGGAGGGAGGCACGGAGGGACAGGAAATTGTAGCATTGCAACATGGGGAATGATGATTTTTACGTCGTCCTCCTCACCACCACAACCAGGAAGTGGCAGAAAATACAGGGCCCCGCAGTGGGAGAATGGCTGGACCAATTTAAGAAATAAGTACATGCGCAGAGAGGTACAGCCATGGGGAACATTTGGAAGGTATACATTTTTTAATCGGAGTACTACTTTAAGGGGACTGCTGCTGCTACTATCTGAAGAAGGAATGCTACTACCACTACCTAAAGGGGGGGGGGGGGCTTCTACTTCTACTACCTGAAGTCGGATGCTGCTACTACTACCTAAAGGTGCCTTCTATTACTTCCTAAAACCTATTTACAGGGGGCTACTATCTACAGTGGGCCCTACCTACTGGGAGTAACCCTTACTTATGGGGGACTGCTACAGCGTACACGGAGTAACCACCTACAGTAGAAAACGATCTACCTATTTCGGGCACCTCTATAATGGGGGAAACCACATGAAGGGACCTGTGTACCTACTGGAGCGAACTATCTACACTGCTCAAAAGAATTAATGGAACACTAAGATAACTGAATGAGTGAACTAATCGTATGAAATACTTTCATCTTTACATAGTTGAATGCGCTGACAACAAAATCACACAAAAATTATCAATGGAAATCAAATGTATGAACCCATGGAGGTCTGGATATGGAGTCACACTCAAAATCACAGTGGAAAACCCCACTACAGGCTGATCCTACTTTATGTAATGTCCTTAAAACAAGTCCCAATGAGGCTCAGTAGTGTGTGTGGCCTCCACGTGCCCGTATGACCTCCCTACAACGCCTGGGCATGCTCCTGATGAGGGGGAGGATGGTCTCCTGAGGGATGTCCTCCCAGACCTGGACTAAAGCATCTTCCAACTCCTGGACAGTCTGTGGTGGATGGAGCGAAACGTCCCAGATGTGCTCAATCGGATTCAGGTCTGGGGAATGGGCGGGCCAGTCCATAGCATCGATGCCATCTTCTTGCAGGAACTGCTGACACACTCCAGCCACATGAGGTCTAGCATTGTCCTGCATTAGGAGGAACCCAGGGCCAACCGCACCAGCATATGGTCTCACAAGGGGTCTGGGGGGTCTCATCTCGGTACCTAATGGCAGTCAGGCTACCTCTGGCAAGCACATGGAGGGCTGTGCAGCCCCCAAAGAAATGCCACCCCACATCATTACTGACCCACCGCCAAACCGCTCATGCTAGAGGATGTTGCAGGCAGCAGAACGTTCTCCACGGCATCTCCAGACTCTGTCACATCTATCACATGTGCTCAGTGTGAACCTGCTTTCATCTGTGAAGAGCACAGAGCGTCAGTGGGGAATTTGCCAATGTGGTGTTCTCTGGCAAATGCCAAACGTCCTGCACGGTGTTGGGCTGTTAACACAACCCCCACCTGTGGACATCGGGCCCTCATCGGGCCCTTTGTTTCTGACCATTTGAGTGGACACATGCACATTTGTGGCCTGCTGGAGGTCATTTTGCAGGGCTCTGGCAGTGCTCCTCCTTGCACAAAGGCGGAGGTAGCGCTCCTGCTGCTGGGTTGTTGCCCTCCTACGGCCTCCTCCACGTCTCCTGATGTACTGGCCTGTCTCCTGGTAGCACCTCCATGCTCTAGACACTACGCTGACAGACACAGCAAACCTTCTTGCCACAGCTCGCATTGATGTGCCATCCTGAATGAGCTGCACTACCTGAGCCACTTGTGTGGGTTGTAGACTCCGTCTCATGCTACCACTAAAGTGAAAGCACCGCCAGCATTCAATAGCGACCAAAACATCAGCCAGGAAGCATAGGAACTGAGAAGTGGTCTGTGGCCACCACCATTCCTTTATTGGGGTGTCTTGCTAATTGCCTATAATTTCCACCTGTTGTCTGTTCCATTTGTACAACAACATGTGAAATTGATTGTCAATCAGTGTTCTTCCTGAGTGGACAGTGGGATTTCACAGAAGTGTCATTGACTTGGAGTTACATTGTGTTGTTTAAGTGTTGCCTTTATTTATTTATTTTGAGCACTGTACTTAATGAGGGGGGGGGGGGGGACCTACCTACCTACCTACCCAACCCACATATCTACCTACTCTACTGTGTAGGACACTAATTAGGTTATTATTATTGTATAGCGCTCTACAGGTGCTGGAAAAGTGGGAGTCTAAAATATTTGTGAGGCCGAGACGAGTTGTGGCTAGAATAAATCCTCATGACAGTCTGAGCCGGATGGAAAGTGACCAACACCGATCAGATAAGATATCACAGGATGTAACAGTATGCAATCACTTATATGGTCTGCAGAGCCTGTGTAGAGCTGATATCTACCACTATATGGTCACTGTATAGAGGGCATATTTCTGGTATTATTGGCAATATTGGTATCAGTATACAGGATTTGGTCAGTAACAGTTTGATTGTAATATGTATGGTAATAACGTTCCTCCTTGTATGCTGGCATTATTGGTAATATTCATCTTGTTATACAAGATTTGGTCAGTAACAGTATGATGGTAATATGTATGGTAATAATATTCCCCCTTGTTTACTGGTATTATTGGTATTATTGATCTCAGTATACAGGATTTGGTCAGTAACAGTATGATGGTAATATGTATAGTGATAATATTCACACACACACACACACACACACACACATATATATGTAAATATAAGTAATTTGGCTCCAATATAGTTAAATACAGTAGTGATTTATTTCCTTGATAGATATATAGTCTATTGTAAAGGGATAAATCTGGCTGTGGGGCTGGTATGCAATCACTTCCAGGGTTGGTTTTCATTTCCAGTCCGGCCCTGCACAAGACTATGATGCTGTTTTGTGGCCCAAAAAAATGCAAGAAAAAAAACGCCAAAAAAAACGCCACAGCATTTTTTTTCTTGTGTTTTTTCTGGCGTTTTTTTAAATTTGAGTGGAAATTACATTTTTGGCCCCTTTGGCGTATTTTTGGTACCCAAAATTTGTTGAGTACCAAAAAAAAAAAAAAAAAAAAAAAAAGAATGCAGTGGTGATGAAAAAAAAATGTATTTAATGAAATTAATATTTTTTATAATGAAATTTTAATACATGTTTGATAAAGTGTGTGTGTTTCACTTTTTTTTCCCATTTTTTAGGTAGTACTACTACTCCCAGCATGGAACACACTATTCCATTATGGGAGTAGTAGTACCTGTACTAATAGACAGATCGCCCCGGGTGTAAGTCGTGACACCCGATGCAATCGTCCTTAATATAGCAGAGATGCGGAGCGGCTCTATACAGCGCTCACACCTCTGCACTATACTCCAGTGATGGGAATAGAACATCACTCATTCATATTTTCCGCCCAGAGTTGTGATTGGCCGGATGGTTGCAGCCAATCCCAACTCTGAGGGAAATATGAATGAGTGATGTTCTATTCACATGACTGGCCGGAGTATAGTGCACAGATGCGAGCGCTGTATAGAGCCGCTCCATCTCTGCAATAGATAGGACGATCGCATCGGGTGTCAGGAGTGACACCCACTGTTATGTGTCCTTATCTGCAGGTACTACTACTCCCAACATGGAGCACACTCTGCTCCATGCTGGGAGCTGTAGTACCAGCATTAATAGAGAGATCACAGCAGGTGTAACTTCGTTTCATCAGCCTTGAATTGGACATTGTATGTAATGCTTCAGGACTGCATACGGCCCAGTGGCCATTTTGCTCCACTCCCTAAGGGGACAGACATCGAGGGCGATGTGATCACATGATACCCAGAGTTCCAGAGACACAGGCAACCAGCTACCAATGGGCTTTAGTCCAGCCCACTGATAGATAAGGGGCTGTAGTCTCCACATTCGCTCACTTTAGTTCCAGCAAGCAAATCAAGCATCAGTCCTGTACAAGTTCAGTCCAGTCCAGCTAGGCCAAAGCCTACAAACCTGCAGCCACATCTAATCTGTAAGTCTTCTATGTCTACAAGTCAAGTCTCCAATGTCCCTACCAAAGTCATAACAGTAGCACAGTGGCCGCATCATCATTATTAACACTATACGTCCTAGCAAACCTGAGAGGTTCCCTGTGTCCCGGTCACCTCTGTGGAAGGAATGTAAGAAATGCAATAGAGCCTTCTTCAGTAAAGTGCCAGTTGCATCAAAACCTGCTTTGGACTCTCATTTACTATATATGCCATTTTGGGTATGTTGTCGGCGGTGCCCTACACCAAACAACCACATGCTGGTGTCACGAACACTAGGGGTTAACAACATTTTGCACCAGGGGTTAATACTAGGGATCAACCGATATCGTTTTTTTAGGGCCGATACCGATACCGATAATCGGTGCAGGTTAGGGCCGATAACTTATACCGATATTCCGGTATAAGTTATCGGCTATTTAACCCCCTGCGACACCGCTGCAGATCATTGATTTAAAGCGGGCGCTTTAAATCAATGATCTGCAGTGGCTTTTGCGGGGCCATAGGCCGCCACCGCCACCACCCGCTTCTCTCCCCTACCTGCCAGGGTGCTCCGGGCCATCCATCCATCGTTCCTGTAGTGTCCGGGGGCGTTCCGGGTGGAGGGTGGTCCGGTCCGGGCTGTCCTTCTTCTCCGGTGGGCCTCTTCTCCACTCCGGGCAGGCTCCGGCTTAGTACGCTGCATAGACGTCGCTGCGCAGTGACGCCCGTGCGCAGCGACGCACCTGACGTCACGGCGTAGCGGCGTCTATGCAGCGTACTAGGCCGGAGCCTGCCCGGAGTGGAGAAGATGACCGTAGGAGAAGAAGGACAGCCCGGACCGGACCACCCTCCACCCGGAACGCCCCCGGACACTACATGAAGGAAGGATGGCCTGGACCACCCCCATTACGGGTAAGTTTAATTTTTTTATTCACTCGGAGGGTGGGGGAGGGGCCCGACCGGTATAGCGGTATGGGAAAAAATCCATAACGGTATACCGCCTAGCATCACGGTGGGGGGTGCGACGCGGTGCGGTGCGGCGGGTCGAGGGGGTGGCGGTCGCGGTGCGGTGGGGGCGGTGCGGGGGGCGGGGCATTATTGGCTTATCGGCAAGATAATTGCCGATACCGATAATGCCCAAAATCGTGATTATCGGACGATAATATCGGCCATACCGATAATCGGTCGATCCCTAGTTAATACCATCCAACCCCACCACTTTCACTGCTACAGCCGTGGTATCGCCATTCACCCGGTGATCCACCACACCTGTTACCTTCAGTAATGACCCCACCCCTGTGCCAGTCACTACACTGATGTCTCCCCCTGTGCCAGTCACTACACTGATGTCTTCCCCTGTGTCAGTCACTACACTGATGTCTCCCCCTGTGTCAGTCACTACACTGATGTCTCCCCCTGTGTCAGTCACTACACTGATGTCTCCTCCTGTGTCCGTCACTACACTGATGTCTCCCCCTATGTCTGTCACTACAGTGATGTCTCCTCCTGTGTCAGTCACTACTCTGATGTCTCCTCCTCTGTCCATCACTACACTGATGTCTCCTCCTCTGTCCGTCACTACACTGATGTCTGCTCCTGTGTCAGTCACTACACTGATGTCTCCCCCTGTGTCAGTCACTACACTGATGTCTCCCCCTGTGTCAGTCACTACAATGATGTTTCCTCCTGTGTCAGTCACTACACTGATGTCTCCTCCTGTGTCAGTCACTACTCTGATATCTCCTCCTCTGTCCGTCACTACACTGATGTCTCCCCATGTGTCATTCACTACACTGATGTCTCCTCCTGTGTCAGTCACTACACTGATGTCTCCCCCTGTGTCAGTCACCACACTGATTTCTCCCCCTGTGTCAGTCACTACACTGATGTCTCCCCCTGTTTCAGTCACTACACTGATGTCTCCCCCTGTCTCAGTCACTACACTGATGTCTTCCCCTGTATCAGTCACTACACTGATGTCTTCCCCCTGTGTCAGTCACTACACTGATGTCTCCTGTTACGCCGAGCGCTCCGAGTCCCTGCTCCTCCCCGGAGCGCTCGCGGCCTTCTCCTCTCTGCAGCGCCCCGGTCAGACCCGCTGACCGGGGGAGCGCTGCACTGACATTAATGACGGGGATGCGATTCGCATAGCGGGACGTGCCCGCTCGCGAATCGCATCCCAAGCCACTTACCTGTCCCAGTCCCCGGCTGTCACGTTCTGGCGCACGCGGCTCCGCTCTCTAGGACGCACACCAGCTCTCTAAGATTTAAAGGGCCAGTGCACCAATGATTGGTGCCTGGCCCAATCAGTCTAATTAGCCTCCACCTGCTCCCTGCTCATATAACCTCACTTCCCCTTCACTGATTGGCCGGATCTTGTTGCCTTGTGCCAGAGAAAGCGTTTTGTGTATGTCCCAAGCCAGTGTTCCAGACCTCCTGCCGTTGCCCCTGACTACGATCCTTGCTGCCTGCCCTGACCTTCTGCTACGTCCGACCTTGCTCTTGCCTAATCCCTTGTACCGCGCCTATCTCAGCAGTCAGAGAGGTTGAGCCGTTACCGGTGGATATGACCTGGTTGCTACCGCCGCTGCAAGGCCATCCTGCTTTGCGGCGGGCTCTGGTGAATACCAGTAGCAACTTAGAACCGGTCCACCGGTACGGTCCACGCCAATCCCTCTCTGACACAGAGGATCCACCTCCAGCCTGCCGAACCCTGACACTCCCCCTGTGTCAGTCACTTCACGGATGTCTCCACCTCTGCCAGTCACTACACTGATGTCTCCCCTTTCTCAGTCACTACACTGATGTCTCCCCCTTTGTCAGTGACTATACTGATGTCTTCTCCTGTGTCAGTCACTACACTGATGTCTCCTCCTGTGTCAGTCACTACACTGATGTCTCCTACTGTGTCAGTCACTACACTGATGTCTTCCCTTTGTGTCAGTCACTACACAGATGTCTCCCTGTGTCATTCACTACACTGATGTCTCCTCCTGTGTCAGTCACTACCCTTATGTCTCCTCCTGTGTCAGTCGCTACACTGATGTCTCCTCCTGTGTCCGTCACTACACATGTCTCCTCCTGGGTCAGTTGCTACACTGATGTCTCCCCCTGTGTCAGTCACCACACTGATTGCTCCCCCTGTGTCAGTCACTACACTGATGTCTCTCCCTATGTCAGTCACTACACTGATGTCTCCCCCTGCGTCAGTCACCACACTGATGTCTCCTCCTGTGTCAGTCATTACTCTAATGTCTCCTCCTGTGTCAGTCACTACACTGATGTCTCCTCCTCTTTCAGTCCCTACACTGATGTCTCCCCCTGTGTCAGTCACTTCCCTGATGTCTCCTCCTGTGTCAGTCACTACACTGATGTCTCTCCACTGTGCCAGTCGCTACACTGATGTCTCCACCTTTGTCAGTCACTACACTGATGTCTCCTCCTCTTTCAGTCTCTACACTGATGTCTCCTCCTGTGTCAGTCACTACACTGATGTCTCCCACTGTTCCAGTCACTAAATCGATGTCTCCTGCTGTGTCAGTCACTACACTGATGTCTCTCCCTGAGCCTGTGACTTCACTGATGTCTCCCCTTGTGTCAGTCACTACACTGATGTCTCCCCCTTTGTCAGTGATTACACTGATGTCTCCTCCTGTGTCAGTCACTACACTGATGTCTCCCCCTGTGTCAGTCACTACACTGATGTCTCCTCCTGTGTCAGTCACTACACTGATGTCTCTCCCTGTGTCAGTCACCACACTGATGTCTCCTCCTGTGTCAGTCACTACACTGATGTCTCCCCCTGTGTCAGTCACTACACTGATGTCTCCCCCTGCGTCAGTCACCACACTGATGTCTCCTCCTGTGTCAGTCATTACTCTGATGTCTCCTCCTGTGTCAGTCACTACACTGATGTCTCCCCCTGTGTCAGTCACTACACTGATGTCTCCTCCTGTGTCAGTCATTACTCTAATGTCTCCTCCTGTGTCAGTCACTACACTGATGTCTCCCCCTTTGTCAGTGACTACACTGATGTCTCCTCCTGTGTCAGTCACTACACTGATGTCTCCTCCTGTGTCAGTCACTACACTCATGTCTCCTCCTGTGTCAGTCATTACTCTGATGTCTCCTGTGTCAGTCACTACACTGATGTCTCCTCCTCTTTAAGTCCCTACACTGATATCTCCCCTCTATACCAGTCACTACACTGATGTCTCCCCCCTATACCAGTCACTACACTGGCTAACAGTCTCTAAGGGCTGGCTAACAGTCTCTAAGGTTGTAGGAGTCTCTGAGGTTCTTTTTTTCTACTTTGAACAGACTTGGTACAAATCTTAGCAGGAGGTGTCGGTCTACAGTAAACTGCAACATTTCATTCAAGAAGCTGCAGAACAATTCGTAAGAGCTTTAGTCTTCTCTGTGTAAGGTCAATGTCCAAAACAAAAAAGCAAGAGTAGCAAGGCTAACAAGACATCCAGGTGGAACATCTATATTCACCACAGAACCATCACCATGCAACCCTGAATCAGCAATATGACTGATCAGATACCGTCCTATGAACAGAGGCGCTAACAGCGGAGTCCTGGACAAAGCTGTCTAGACAAGACGGGATCTATTTAGAGATAAGTAAATCAGTTTAGAACAGTTTAGAAACCGATTTGGTCTGAATTTCCCCCAAAATTAAATAGTCCAGATCTATCACTGAGAGCAAATGATCAGAGAGCAAATGATTAAAGATAATTCAACATAGAGGCCCATGAGTAGAACCATCTCATCACAGAACCACACAACCTACTAAAACCTAACATTTACAAAATGCATTAAAGGGGTACTACCGTGCTGACAACTTATCCCCTATCTAAAGGATAGGGGACAAGTTGCCTGATCGATCGGGGTCCCGCCGCTGGGGACCCCTGCGATCTCGCTCTCATCAGGCCTCGGAGTGAACATCTGCTCTGGGTCTGATGACGGGGTCGGTGATCGTGATGTCACAGCTCCGCCCCCGTGTGATGTCACGCTCCGCCCCTCAATGCAAGTCTATAGCAGGGGGCGAGACAGCTGTCTCACCCCCTGCCATAGACTTACATTGAGAGGGCGGAAGCTTGACGACACGATTCTCCGGCCCCCGTGATGAGCAGTTATCAGACCCGGAGCGATGTTCGATCCGGGGCCTGATGAGAGCGGGGTGCTGAGTGCGAGATCGCGGGGGTCCCCAGCGGCGGGACCCCGCATAATCAGGCAACTTATCCCCTATCCTTTAGATAGGGGATAAGTTGTCAGCACGGTAGAACCCCTTTAATAATAAATCATTTTTCTGAGCAATTGACAAATTCAATACAAGAGTTCCCCGGGGTGTATGAAACATGTTGATAGGGATATTCAAGTAACAAAAGAGGACTGCAGCACTCCAAACAAAATTAAAGATGAAAAAAGTTGAATTTATTTCATCCCAAGGACAGAGGTGTTGAGGCGGTTTGGGATGCCACACAGCACGATTTTTCTCCAGCTAAAATAGACTTCATCTTATCTAGGCTATATACAGTGGTCCCTTAAGTTACAATATTAATCGGTTCCAGGACGACCATTGTTGATACCATAACTCTATGGAAACCTGGTAATTGGTTCTGAAGCCCCAAAATGTCATCCAAAAATAGGTAAAAGTGAGGATTAAGGAAAAATTAGTAGATAAGTAATTAAGATAAAGCAAATCCTTATATATATAAAAGTAAGAAAGATCTGCTGGGAGCTGTAATCACTGTCTATGTAGAGGACAGGAGCTTCTTCAGGGTCCTGTACAGTACACACAGTGTCCCAAAAATGTTTAAATGGAGCCGCCCTCATCTGGAGCAACTATCCCTGTCACAGGTAAATAGTAGTACAGAACATGTAATACCTCCCTGTACTGTAGGGGGCGCTACCAGACACCAGTCAGTGCATACACTTCAGTAATACAGGTAAAGAGTACAGAACATGTAATACCTCCCTGTACTGTAGGGGGGCGCTACCAGACACCAGTCAGTGCATACACTTAAGTAATACAGGTAAAGAGTACAGAACATGTAATACCTCCCTGTACTGTAGGGGGCACTACCAGACACCAGTCAGTGTATACACTTCAGTAATATAGGTAAAGAATACAGAACATGTAATACCTCCCTGTACTGTAGGGGGTGCTACCAGACACCAGTCAGTGCTTGCACTTTAAGAATACAGGGGTTTTACCAGTGAAATGCCCATTCTGATTGGTTGGTTCTTCCAGTCATTGACACGTTTCACAGATCTGGACTGTCTGTATGTTGAGTCTGGTTTCAAGTTACAATGGTCCAGAAAAGACCATTGTATCTTGAAACTATTGTATGTTGAGGCCATTGTAAGTTGAGGGATCACTGAACTGTCTTGACTTGCAATTACTTTTCATTCAATGATCAGTTTTTTTTTTAGGTAGCGGGTACCGCTATGGGGACTAACCTCGCCCCAACCTACGCCTTCTGCTGGGGTTGTGGAGACACATAGACGATGTCTTCCTCATCTGGAAAGTGTTAAAGAAATCAATGAATTTCTACCACCTTTCCCGAGTATAATATCAAGTTGATTCTTAAGAGACAATTAAACAATTACACTTTGCTTTGTCATGAGGATTTTGTCTTTCTTACAAAATGTACTCCTTCTAAATTTTGCTTATGAGTGTAATACGCCCATATCATCACGCCCTGCCAAGACCCATATGTAGATAAGATAAGAAGACTATACAAGGTAGAAGTTGTTTTTTTTGTCTCCGGATTGGCTGAACTATGGACAATTTACACTATAAAAGACAGTGCTGTTATCTGATCAAATGGCATATGCCGGTAGGATATTTGGGAGATGCTATGTATACACATGTTTCATTGTAATCTTGCCTAATTAATTAATAAATAATAATTTCTTTTTAATTTGGTCCAGCTGTTTCACGTCTTGATTTTATCTAAGAGAGTGCCACAGATCTACAGGAATTTAAAGGGTACCTCTCATTAAATAAACTTTTGATATATTTTAGATTAATGAATGTTGAATAACTTTCCAATAGCATGTTAATGAAAAATATGCTTCATTCTATTGTATTTTTCCCAATCAGTCCTGTCAGCAAGCATTTCTGACTCATGCTGGAGTCCTAAACACTCAGAGCTGCCAGCCTGCTTTGTTCACAGCCAAACAGGCTGTGAACAAAGCAGGCTGGCAGCTCTGAGTGTTCTCCTTTGTGAACAAAGCAGACTGGCAGCTCGTAGTGTTTAGGACTCCAGCATGAGTCTGAAATGCTTGCTGCCAGGACTGGTAGGGAGACCCCTAGTGGCCATTTCTTCAAAGTGGAAAATTAAATAGAAAGAAGCATATTTTTTAATAACATGCAATTGTGAAGTTATTCTGCATACATTAATCTATAATATATCAATAGTTTTTTTGATGAGAGGTACCCTTTAACCATTTTCTCAACAGTATAGATTCATGGAACATGAACAGTATGAATATTTAACATGAAGTTCACTTTGACATTCTCTGACACTTCCGTACAATTCCTCGACACCTTAGTGACTATTGAAAGTAACCATCTTAATACTCAATAGTAAAGAAAGAGTAGGATCAGCTCACCCGGCATAGACTCGCTGCAGCACGGACAGGTGCGGATTCACCTTGTGGTAATCAAGAAGGAGGTCCAGCGCAGCTTCTCACAGATATGCGGCTTTATTGTACCATGCAAATAACACACAGGACATACACAGAGGTGACGCGTTTCGGCCAGTGGCACCCGGCCTTGACCAAGGCCGGGTGCCACCGGCCGAAACGCGCCACCTCCGTGTATGTACTGTGTGTTATTTGCATGATACAATAAAGCCGCATTTCTGTGAGAAGCTGCGCTGGACCTCCTTCTTGTTCCTGATCTTAATAGTTATATGTGAAACCCAAGGACATCAATTCGGTTTTACACTTTAAAGGGGTACTCCCGTGGAAAACTTTTTTTTTTTTTTTTTAAATCAACTGGTGCCAGAAAGTTAAACAGATGTGTAAATTACTTCTATTAAAAAATCTTAATCCTTCCAGTACTTTTTAGGGGAAATGCTTTACTTTTTAGATTTCTCTGATGTCATGACCACAGTGCTCTCTGCTGACCTCTGTTGTCCGTTTTAGGAACCGTCCAGAGCAGGAGAAAATCCCCATAGCAAATATATGCTGCTCTGGACAGTTCCTAAAATGAACAGCAGAGGTCAGCAGAGAGCACTGTGGTCATGACATCAGAGAATTCTAAAAAGTAAAGCATTTCCTCTGTAGTATACAGCCCCTAAAAAGTACTGGAAGGATTAAGATTTTTTAATAGAAGTAATTTACAAATCTAGAAAAATAGAAAAAGTCTCAGCTCACCTGGGACTTGCACGGCTGCCTCCGGACATGTAGAAAAACTGTAGAAAAGCCAGCAAGTAGAAGTAAAAAATTTGTAAATCTTTATTCAGGTATCTTCCTTAAAAAACCTTCACGGTGGCAGACAAACAATGCACATATCAAAAATATAATATATTGCACAAAAAGATAGGGGTCCCAAACAGAGCTAACGCGTTTCCGATCTATTGATCCTTACTCATAGCCTGGATCAATGAGTAAGGATCAATAGATCGGAAACGCGTCAGCTGGCTTTTGCTGGCTTTTCTACAGTTTTTCTAATTTACAAATCTGTTTAACTTTCTGGCACCAGTTGATTTAAAAAAAAAAAAGTTTCCAAGGGAGTACTCCTTTAATAGTTGTCATCCTAGACCTATGATCAGGTCTTTGCCTAGGAGCCAAATGATGCGGGCTAAGTGTATCATCGGCTCAGAAACACTAGTTAAGGCGGCACTTGATCGAATGGACATTCTCCAACAGGGTATACCCACTGGATCTTCTCCATGATAGTAAAAATAAGGTTATATCTCTGGATAGACTCTTATTCATCATGTTAGAAAATACACAGAAACTAAACCTAGGATTGCATTTGTGTCCACATAATGCAATATGTCAAGCAAGATATTTTTAAAGGGGTACTCCACTGCTCAGCATTTGGAATAAATTGTTCCGAACGCTGGAGCAGGTACCGGGAGCTTGTGACATCATAGCCCCACCCCCTCATGATGTCACACCCCGACCCCTCAATGAGGGGGCGTGATGGCGAATATTCGCGGTCAACACTATTAATCAATACAGATACACCAGCCGCAAAAAGTGGATAGATTTACTTGCGGATGGATAAACACTTTGCCGAGAGGGGTAAGCAGCAGGGGTAAGCAGCAGAGCCAGTCTTTATTCAGCAGATATGTTGTTTTTTTTTTTTTTTTTTAAATATATATATTACAGTATAATATCTGCCCCTGTTCACATTTACGCGGTTGTGTTGCGTTTTTTTTTTTTTGCGGTTATGCCTCTAATGGGGTCACTGTCCCTAAAACTATATACTAGTTATTCCCCGCACTCCTGATCCATGATTGGAGGATGTTGATTGCACGAGTGATGAGCGGCAGGGGCCATATTCAAAGTAGCGATATTTCTCGAATATATTGATGATTATTCGTCTAATGTCTGCGAAATTTGCATATTCGCTATATTCATTCACTTTTTATTCCAATGCGAAAATTCGCATGGAAAATTCGCATAAAAATTTGCATGTGGAAAAAAACACAAAAAAATGAATATATGAAAGCATATTCTAAATATTCGCGAAATCGCGAAGTGCCGATATTTGCGATAAAAATTTGCAACCCTGGTGAACTGTGGGTTTCCCATGGTTCCCGGGTGACTTTGAAGGTACTAAAACGCAATTAAACTGCTGTGATCCATGGGCTGAGAGAACCCTATGGGAAAGGTATACCGATCACTAAAACTGTTTGCTCTCGCTGCTTCTATGATATTGGCATACTTTTGCCCTTAACCAACATGGCCGCCAATGGACATTGCACCTCAGTGCGCACGTGGATCATCATGACGTGTTAGGATCACATTACTCATACGGTCCTTTCATTGGCCCTCCATGTATTTCTTCTCTCTGAGTTATACGCCGGCACACATAGGGCGCAACGTTCCTGATACAGTACCGCTGGTTTGAACTGCGGGCACCTGCTTATCATCTGGAAAGTGCTGCTTCGCCTTGGTTTTTGCATAGGGATATTCAGTCTCGGTTCACCAGGGGGCAAACAAAAACGTAAGTCACAGATAAATGTAATCACACCACTCACTGAGATTCCTTATCCTTAAAGGGGTATTCCGGCTTTATATATCTTATCCCCTATCCAAAGGATAGCAGGGGTCCTGCTGCTGGGGACCCCCGTGATCTCGGTGCAGCCTCCGGCATTCTGTGCTGGGCGCTGCCTCCGAGACAGGGATGTGACATCACGCCACGCCCCTAGTGACGTGACGCCACGCCTCCTCCATTCATGTGGGGGTCACGTCCTCATCTCAGAGGCAGCGCCCGACACAGAACGCCGGAGGCTGCGCCGAGATCGTGGGGGTCCCCAGTGGTGGGATCCCTGCGATCATACATTTTATCCCCTATCCTTTGAATAGGGGATAAGATTTATAAAGCCGGAATACCCCTTTAATACCGATGGAAACTAAGCCAATGGCGGAGCTGTTTGGACAGCACAGGTTCCATTTAGAGATGAGTGAAGTGGTTCAGAATTAATCAATTTCCTTCTGAACTTTCAAAATAATTTGGATCTGTCCAAATCCAAAACTATTGGCATTCATTTCAACCAAAACGTTAGTACAGGAACAGGAACTCCTGTCAAAGGCAGGAGTCCCTGCTCCTGTACACTAAGCAGTGAAGCCTACACTGTAACTGTTCTACCCCTATTACATGATTCACCACTCTGTGAATGTACTGACCACTGAGACCACCTGTGAGCGCCCGCCCAAAGGTCAACAATAATGCCTCATGCATAGGTGCATATTAGCAACATTTACTGCTCCTACAGTGTATGTTTTGTCCCTCAGATAGTGTACAGGGTTAAAGACTCCTGTTTATGACAGGTGTCCCTGCTCCTCCTGTACATACTTTCTGGGGCATGCTACGCTATTGGCATAGGAAGCCACGGAATGTATCTACAGAAGTTCCTGCTCCTGTCCACTAAGCAGCTCTAAATCAATGGTACATAATTTTTGTTTTTGCTTTTTTTGTGAGTGTTGTGTTTGTTGCCATTGAGTGTTGTGTTTGTTGCCAGTGAGTGTTGTGTTTGTTGCCAGTGAGTGTTGTGTTTGTTGCCATCTTCTTTTCAGCTCAAAGATAAGGGTCACCTAAGTCAACTCCATATTTCCTTCTAGGGTACAAGGGTGACATAAGGGTGGGTTCACACCACGGTTTGTCCCCACGGTTTTCTATCAGGTTTTTTACTCTAAACCGTATTCCTCAAAAACAGGACCAAACTGTATGCAACTGTGTGTATAAAAAGAACCCGTATACGGTTTGAAAATTTTGTGCCCAGTTGCATGCGGTTTCATACGGTTTTTAACAATTCAATCAAATTCCGGTTTTAAGATTTTTGTTCTTTTTTAAATAAAGTTTCAATTGTTCTATTTAGATTACTTTAGAATCAAAATGCGCATGTGCAAAGTTAAAAACCATATAGGGAAAACCGGATTGAACCGTAGACACATACGGTTCACTACGGTTCTCATTGACTTCCATGTTACAAAAACTGTATACGGTTACAATACGGTTTTTCACCCGGACTAAAAACCGTGGTAGAACACGGATTCGAGTATGGGGGAAAAATAACTAAAAAATGTATTACAAACAAACTGTACGCAACCGGATGCATCAGGTTGCACGCGGTTTCCAATGCATTGTCTATGAATACGGTTTCCTATACAGTTGCATACGGTTTCAACTATGAAACCGTACACGGAAACCGTGGGGACAAATCGGGGTGTGAACCCACCCTAAAATGGGTTCCAAGGTTTTCTCCTCCATGAGTCAGAACAGAAAGCAAATAAAGGAGGTTCCCACTCTGGAGAACCCTGCATGGGCACATCTTGGTCTGCATAAATACACTGAATGCCCATTGGGACGACTTACCTCCAATACACAAAGTGTCTGGATCAAACCAACAGCTGGAGTCTGCAGCAGGAGGAGTCCCGCCTGGAAAACGTATGGTCTTTCCCAAGAAGCGCACTATATTGGAGGCCATGTCCACCGAGTAGGTGGGGAAGAGCTGATTCATCGTACCATCTGTGTCCAGGACCACGAAGCTGCTGAGGCCGTTCCCCTTCCCGTCTGTGTAAAGCATGTGAGTAAATCCAGGATAATCCAAGTTTTTGGTGTATGTCACAAGGTTCGCTCCGGAGATCCAGGCCCCTTGTTTCCATGCGCTGCTCATAGCTTTGGCCATTAGGTATATGGAATTATAGATGGTTCCAAATAGAGGGGAAACCTGTAGAAATGCGAAAAAAATTAGTAATGTTGTCCAGGAACCCTCAGAATGACAAAATTACCTCTGCTACTCTCCAAGAACAGCGCCCATCTAGGAGTGCTGTGTGTGTTATTACAGCTGAGCCCCATACTTGTGGATAAGAGTAACACTAGAGATGGGTAGAGTGTCCTGAAATGTGTATAACCTGCAGATTGTAGATCTTCTTCCCTCCTTCTAATGGTTTAGCTGCTCGCTCCACCTCTCCCCTCCTCCCGCTCTTGTATTTACTGTTTTACACTATATAGATTTAATGGGGTACTGAGGAGGCTTAAAGGGGTACTTCGCTGCTCAGCGTTTGGAACAAACTGTTCTGAACGCTGGACCCGCGCCAGGAGCTTGTGACGTCATAGTCCCGCCCCCTCGTGACATCACGTCCTGTCCCCTCAATGCAAGTCTATTGGAGGGGGCGTGACGGCTGTCACGCCCCCTCCCATAGACTTGCATTGAGGGGGCAGGGGGTGTGACGTTATTAGGGGGCGGGGCTATGATGTCACAAGCTCCTGGCGCCGGCTCCAGCATTCAGAACAGTTTGTTCCAAACGCTGAGCAGCGGAGTACTCCTTTAAGAATATTTACAAAGAGCTCACTAAAAGGGGAAAGTATAACTACAGATTGATGAAAAGGGAGGGAGGCTGCAGCTGCTCGCTCCTCCTCTCCCCTCCTCCCTGTCGAGTAAAGAAAGGAAGGCTGCAGCTGCTCGCTCCACCTCTCCCCTCCTCCCTGTATAGTGTTTACTTTTTTACACTAGGTGGATTTTTCGTAGACTGCGGTGGTTTGTGATCACTCGCTGAGAACTCACAATCATGGAAAAGAGAAGTACAGGCTGCTGGAAGGTGAAAAAGATGCTGCTCCCTCTTCCTCTCCCCTCCTCCTTCTCTAGTATTTACTGTTTTACACTAGATAGATTTTATGGGGTACTGAGGAGGCTTAAAAGGGTACTCCGCTGCTCAGCGTTTGGAACAAACTGTTCCAAACACTGGAGTCGGTGTCGGGAGCTCGTGACGTCATAGCTCGGGCCCCTCATGATGTCACGCCCCACCCCCTCAATGCAAGTCTATGGGAGGGGGCGTGACGGCTGTCACGCCCCCTCCCATTGACTTGCATTAAGGGGGTGGGGCATGGCATGATGTCATGAGGGGGTGGGGCTATAATGTCTGAGAGCAGCCCCCATCCTTCTGCTCTGAGCAGCAGAGAGAGACTAAGTGTCTAATTGGCTGAGGCTGCACACACACCTATCAGCTCTTAGCAGGAGAATGAGTCATCAGTGCAGGATAGAAACCACGTGGTCTGTGTGGTGGCCCGGTACAGGAGTTGTACCCCTGTACCCTTGCTGCCCTGTCAGGCAGCTTCCCTGCAGTGTCCCCTGGGCCCCAAACATCTGTTCCCATTGTACAGTCATTGTTATGCTATGTAATGTATATAAAATGTTGTAGCTTTAAGAACATCCGTCATGTGATTGTAACCCAGTGACCATGTGACCTTAGGGTGACCTATGGGACCCCTCCTAGTCTTCCCCATAAAAGCCCTGGGAGGAGCTCGCTCACTCTCTTGATTTCCAGTTAGGTTTTTGCTTATGTCCAGTGCAGTCAAGTCCTAGAGAGTGTTTGGAGTCCATAGGAGCCTCAAGTCAGTCCAGCAGCCACAAGCCTTTAAGTCTACGAGTAAGCTTCAGTCACAGCTTAGTCAGTCTCAAGTCAAGTCAGTCACAGTCATCTATTGTCAAGTCAGAGTGGCCTGCACCAAAATTGTCCAAATCCACTGCGAGCCCCAGCCCTTAAGGTCTCTGAAGTCACTGGTCACCTCTGTGGGCCTGGCTGAACTGTATAGACTGTTCCATCTGTCACTCAGTAAAGCTACCATTGTCCGTAACTTGGCGTCGGCGTCATTATTGCCCCCGTGCCTAGCCCAGTATCTAGCGTTATACCTTCCGGTGATCTTGACGATAAACCACGCCCTGGCGTCACGAATACAAGTGGTTAATGCCATCTGCCCCTAGGGTAATTCCATCTACCCTGCATCAGACCCTCTACCACATCTGCGTCTCTCAGGAGGGTGGGGGCTGCTTTAAGCTAGTGGTTTGAGACACAGAGGATGACTGTAGGACGTATTTGCCTCACTCCCTGCATGCAAGTGACAACTGAAAGAGGGGAAACTACACTATGGGGGAAATTTATCAAAACCTGTGCAGAGGAAAAGTTGCCCAGTTGCCCATAGCAACCAATCAGATTGCTGCTTTCATTTTGTACAGGCCCTTTTAAAAATGAAAGCAGCGATCTGATTGGTTGCTATGGGCAACTGGGCAACTTTTCCTCTGCACGGGTTTTGACAAATCTCCCCCCATATAGCTAATGAATGATATTAAGACAATTAAATACGTTGATGAGAGGGAAAGGATGGGCTACGGGTTTTGTTCCTTGGAGTACTCCTTTAAAGGGGTCCTCCACTGCCCTGTCTTCCGGAGCTCCGTTCGCAGCGTCCAAAAGTTTATTACTCCGGAAGCTGTGTGCTGGCTTCCGTGTTCGAGGCCGCCCCCCTCGTGACATCACGCCCGACCCCACGTGACGTCGCGCCCAACCCCTCAACGAAAGTCTATGGGAAGGGGGCGCGACAGCGGTCGCGCCCCCTTCCCATAGACTTTCGTTGAGGGGGCGGGCGTGACGTCACGAGGGGGCGGCCTTGAACAAGGAAGCCCGCACACAGCGTCCGGAGTAATAAACTTCTGGACGCTGCGAGCGGAGCTCCGGAAGACAGGGCAGTGGAGAACCCCTTTAAAGGGGTTATCCAGGAAAAAACTTTTTATATATATATATATATATATATATATATATATATATATATATATATATCAACTGGCTCCAGAAAGTTAAACAGATTTGTAAATTACTTCTATTAAAAAAAATCTTAATCCATTCAGTACTTATGAGCTTCTGAAGTTAAGGTTGTTCTTTTCTGTCTAAGTGCTCTCTGATGACACCTGTCTCGGGAAACGCCCAGTTTAGAAGAGGTTCGCTATGGGGATTTGCTTCTAAACTGGGCGTTTCCCGAGACAGGTGTCATCAGAGAGGACTTAGACAGAAAAGAACAACCTTAACTTCAGAAGCTCATAAGTACTGAAAGGATTAAGATTTTTTAACAGAAGTACCGTAATTTACAAATCTGTTTAACTTTCTGGAGCCAGTTGAGATATATATATATATATATATATATATATATAAAGTTTTTTCCTGGATAACCCCTTTAAGCTTTATCCTCACAATAACTTGCTCACTAGGTGGCAGCACAGTCTTATTGTAACTCACCTGTTGTGGCTCCAAAGACGTGTTTATTTCTCCCTTCTCCTTGAACTCGGCAAATGCATCATAAAATGACTTTTCCTCATAGTCCATTGTGATGGTCAGCACCGCATCGTAGGCTTCCTGCAGTTTACTGTTTTGATCCAAGATGGGGTACGAGTTGTTTTTATAAGGAAGGCTGTAATGTAAAGTGTCATATGGTACAAAGACATATCTCCCGTCTGTCAGTCCCATCTCATGAGCCTTTATTAGAAAGGTGGCTTGTTCTTGGCCTCCGATCAGCACTGAATGCATGCACATGATGATAACTAAAACAAAAGAGAACAAAAAGGAACTCCGACCATGAAGTGATGATGTACGACACGCCAACATCTACACAAAAGTAACAAAAAACATAGAAATGTAGCATGAACCAAACTGTGGGGCTAAAACCTTGCATGTAAAATTGACCACAGTTTTAGGTCCGGTTGTAAAAGCGCATACGGCGCAAAAATGAGCCGACCGGACCGAACGTTTCACTCCGGCCGGCTCATTGAAATGAATGACATACGGGAGCGCATACGGTGACATACGGGAGCGCGAGGTTTTAGCTCCCCCCTGCCGTATGCGCTCCCGTATGGGAGAAAACGTAGTGTGAACCCAGCCTTGTTTGGTTTATGCCATGAACTACACATTTTGGCACAATTTTTAACAATTTTATTTAGTTATAGGGGTTCTCCGGTGGAATATTTGTTTTTCTAAATCAACTGGTGCCAGAAAGTTAAACAGATTTGTAATTTACTTCTATTAAAAAAAAAAATCTTAATCCTTCCAGTACTTTTTAGGGGCTGTATACTACTGAGGAAAGGCTTTACTTTTTAGATTTCTCTGATGTCATGACCACAGTGCTCTCTGCTGACCTCTGCTGTCCATTTTAGGAACTGTCCAGAGCAGCATATGTTTGCCCTATTCTCTATTAAAGGGGTACTCCGGTGGAAAACTTTATTTATTTATTTTTTTTTTAATCAACTGGTGCCAGAAAGTAAAACAGATTTGTAAATGACTTCTATTTAAAAAATCTTAATCCTTCCAGTACTTATTAGCTGCTGAATACCACAGAGGGAATTCTTTTCTTTTTGGAACACAGTGCTCTCTGCTGACATCACGAGCACAGTGCTCTCTGCTGACATCTCTGTCCATTTTAGGAACTGTCCAGAACAGCATAGGTTTGCTATGGGGATTTCCTCCTACTCTGGACAGATCTTAAAATGGACAGAGATGTCAGCAGAGAGCACTGTGGTCATGATGTCAGCAGAGAGCACTGTGTTCTAAAAAGAAAAGAATTTCCCCTGTAGTATTCAGCAGCTAATAAGTACTGGAAGGATTAAGAGTTTTTTTAAATAGAAGTAATTTACAAATCTGTTTTACTTTCTGGCACCAGTTGATTAAAAAATAAATAAATAAATAAAAAAAAAGTTTTCCACCGGAGTACCCCTTTTAATGTCTCCTATTTTGCCAGTATTTTTATTTTTTTTTTATTTTTTTTTACTGTATTGCAACTTTCCAGCACTAGGTGGAGCTGTAGAGAAATGTACTACACGCACTTCCTTCTAACAGCACACCAAGTGGTAAGACATGGTATTGCAGGTAAAATTTATCAATGTCTATCAGTGATGTAAAGGAGGTTCGCAAAGGGTGGATTCCCCCTTTGCATATGTAGGTATGGATTGTTTTACATTATATACTTACCTCTTACTGCTTTACTGCTCAGCATTATAATGTGTTGCACTTGAGCTGCATTCCAGGCAATTGTCTCCTCTTTATATGACTGATCTAACATCAAAGTCTGTAGGTTATGAATGTTACCTTGCCAATGTCAGGGTATTGATCTTCGTGGTATACTCACATTATCGGATCATGATATCCAGAACAATCCCATATCACTCATTGGTCAATAACATCTACCACCTATGCCAACCAACATAAAAAAACACATTTCTTCCCATACATAGAACCATTATCTTAAAGGGGTATTCCAGGGAAAAACTTTTTTTTATATATATATCAACTGGCTCCAGAAAGTTAAACAAATTTGTAAATTACTTCTATTAAAAAATCTTAATCCTTTCAATAATTATCAGCTGCTGAAGTTGAGTTGTTCTTTTCTGTGCTCTCTGCTGACATCTCTGCTTGTCTTGGGAACTGCACAGAGTAGAAGAGGTTAGCTATGGGGGGATTGGCTTCTAAAATGGGCGGTTCCCGAGACGTGTCATCAGAGAGCATTTAGACAGAAGAGAACGACTCAACTTCAGCAGCTCATAAGTACTGAAAGGATTAAGATTTTTTTTAATAGAAGTCATTTACAAATTTGTTTAACTTTCTGGAGACAGTTGATATCTAAAAATAAAAAAAAATAAAAAGTTTTTCCCTGGATAACCCCTTTAAAGCTACATTGGCCTTTATGTTGTCTGTTGCACCAATCTACACAGTGTTGCACAATGTATTAGTACTTTATGGTAAGCCGTGATGGCACAGGCACAGGAGTAGTAGGATCCAAATGGGATTGGCAGCCAACATCATGCTGCAATAGCCAGAATCAGAGATAATTCTAGAACCTTTAAAGGGGTACTCCAGCCCTAAGACATCTTATCCCCTATCCAAAGGATAGGGGATAAGATGTCTGATCGCGGGGGTCCCACAATCTAGCATGCAGCACCCACCTGTGAGCACTGCAGGAAGGGCTGGAGGCTCCAAGTCTTATGCCTCCCGACCACGGGGGCGGAGTATCGTGACATCACGAATCCGCCCCATGTGACGTCATGCCCCGCCCCCTCAATGCAAGTCTATGGGAGGGGGCGTGACGGCCGTCACGCCCCCTCCCATAGACTTGCATTGAGGGGGCAGGGCATGACGTCACATGGGAGCGGATGTGTGATGTCACGATACTCCGTCCCCGTGGTCGGGAGGCATAACACGGAGAGACTCCAGCAGTGCTTACAGGTGGGTGCTGTATGCTAGATTGTGGGACCCCCGCGATCAGACATCTTATCCCCTATCCTTTGGATAGGGGATACGATGTCTTAGGGCCGGAGTACCCCTTTAAAGACGACATCAGTATTGATTGTAAACAAGGGGAGGGGCACCTCCCTTTATGAAGCAATCTGTGCCCCCTCTGGGTGCCAATGGTTTGCAGTCAGTGGTCTCACAAGGCCCCCAAGGCTGGCATAGCAGCCCTGTGTTAGAGATAGTGGGATCCACTAGGTTTCTGACTTTTGAAAAAGGCTAATAAATGCGTAGAAGACCAGGTGTAACAACCATTGCATTTAAAATAAAATAAAAATGCAACAATTGGTCATGATGACAGTAAAAGGTGACACCACAGGGCTCACAGATCAGCCTGCCCCTCCCTGTGGAATGACTTCTAAAAGGTCACATGTCCATGGAGCTTGTCTATATCAGGCAAGATGGCAGCACCCATAAAGATACAAAAAAAAAAGAAAGAGAGAAAGGAAAAAAAAAATGTAAGGGGTACTCCGGTGGAAAAAAATCAACTGGTGCCAGAAAGTTAAACAGATTTGTAAATTACTGCTATTAAAAAATCTTAATCCTTCCAGTACTTATTAGCTGCTGTATGCTCCAGAGGAGGTTGTGTAGTTCTTTCCAGTCTGACCACAGTGTTCTCTGCTGACACTTCTGTCCATGTCAGGAACTGTCCAGAGCAGGAGTAAATCCCCATAGAAAACCTCTCCTGCTCTGGACAGTTCCTGTCTGGCACCAGTTGATTAAAAAACAAAAACAAAAAATGTTTCCACCGGAGCACCCCTTTAACCTGTCCTTAAGGATACGCCCGTGGGAATTCCGGTCCCCGCCGCTAGCCGGTTGGGGACCGGATCGGGATGCCTGCTGAAATCATTCAGCAGGCATCCCGGCACATCGCCCGGGGGGTCCCCCTCACCCCCCCCCCCCCCCCCCCATGTCGGCGATCGGATAAAATCGCATGTCAATTCAGACATGCGATTTTCTCCAATTCCAGGCTGATCGGGTCTCTGGTAACCCGATCACCCGGAAAATAGGGCTGATCGGAGTTGTCAGCGACAGCCCCGATCAGCCTAAGGGATAGGAATGAGGTTGCAGAGCTGCGATCTCCTCCTATCCCCTGCCATTAGCAGAACGGAGTTCTGTCCAATGGCAGCGCAGCACAGGGGGTTGGAAAAAATGCCTGGGGACCTGGCTCAGAGACTGCTAGATCCTGGCTCAGGTAGGGAATCATCGGTGGGGGGGGAATTGAAAGTGAAAGTAAAACGATCTTTACTGTGGCAACCACTAGGAAGGCCAAACTGCAACTCCCAGCATGCCCAGACAGCCAAAGGCTGTCTGGGCATGCTGGGAGTTGTAGTTTTGCAACATCTGGAGGGTCACAGTTTGGAGACCACTGTTACAGTGGTGCCCAAACGGTAGCCCTCCAGATGTTGCCAAACTACAACTCTCAGCATGCCTGGACTGCCCTGGCATGCTGGGAGTTATAGTTCTGTAACATCTGTCCCTTCAGATTTAGCAATTTTCATGAATTTTTTGAAAATTGCTGCTCTACTTCGAAGCTCTCTAATTTTTTCAAAAAGCAAAAATATGTCCATTTTATGATGCCAACATAAAGTAGACATATTGTATTTGTGAAGAAAAATAACATTTATTTGGAATATCCATTTTCCTTACAAGTAGAGAGCTTCAAAGTTAGAAAAATGCTAAATTTTCTAAATTTTCATGAAATTTTGGGATTTTTCACCAAAAAAGGATGCAAGTAACGCCGAAAATTTACCACCAAAATAAAGTAGAATATGTCACGAAAAAACAATCTCAGAATCAGAATATTCGGTAAAAGCGTTTTTCGCGTTATTAATTCATAAAGCGACGGTGGTCAGAATTGCGAAAAAGGGCTCAGTCCTTAAGGTGAAAAAGGGCTGCGTCCTTAAGGGGTTAAATCAGGGACTCCGTCTGTCACCCGACCGCACCTTTGACGTCTCTCCCGATATGATCTGCCGGCAGTCGGGGGCCTTATAAATGCCCTGGCATTTCTCATTTTAGTACACCTAGTAGTCCATAATACAATACAGTACTATTTACATTCATCGTGTGATAAAAAAAAATATAAGAATGAAAAAATAAAAAATATCCTATGCGGTTAAGACCCTAAAAGATGATTAAAATAATATTGCAAGAATTGTTGTTGTTTATTTATTTTTTTGTCCTTTTGCTTTCTAAAAATGGAATAAAAAATTATCAAAAAGTCGTTTTTACCCACAAAATAGTACCAATACCAACTACAACTTGCCTCGCAAAAAACGAGCCCTCACACAGCTCCATAGAGGGAAACATTTAAATGGGCACAGAGAGAATCAAAAACTTTTTATATGTTGTAAATCTTGGCAAAACATTCACCTTTCTGATATACTTCATAAAAAGTGTTCTCTCCTTACTATAGAAATCATAAATAAAAAAGACCACAAGGGGTCCCCATACCATCCAGAACATAATCCTAATAATAATAATAATTATCTTTGTCCCAGCTGAAGCACAGACCCGGGACAAAGACCAGAAAGTGAGGGGTGGACTAACACTTTTCTGTGCTCACTCCTGTCCTATCAGACTGCAGCATGAAAACAGAAAGGAGGGGGTTACAGAGCAGCCTGCAGCGATTGGATGAAGAGACCCAGCGCAGCACAGCAGACTCAGGGATGAAGTGAAGGCAGGGTGAACCAGGGCCGGGTCAGTGTTTGTTTTTAGACACGCCCCTCCCTGAGCAGTGGATGTCAGAATGAGTGAGCAGCAGAACAGAGGGATTTGTGAGCCCAATACAGAAGCTAGACATAGAATAGACGTGTAAATAATCTGCGTGACACGTATAAGCCTTGTTTTTTTTTTTTCTGTGATAGGGCAGGTACAATTTGGTTCAAATGTGGTGACACACAGTTAACTTTTCTTAAAAGTTTTTTTTTGTGTTTTGCAAAAGTAGGTAAACCGCACGAAAAGTTTTAACAGGTATTCAATAGAGCCATCGAAAAATACTTATTGTGCAAAAAATTTACCTCCGTCAGTGGTGCAGGAAAATATTATTTCTCAGGATAGGGAAAGATGAAAAAACTAAAAAGTTAAGATAAATGTAATAACAATAATAATAATAGTAATAATAATATTAATAATAATAATCGTAATAATATTAATAATAATAATCGTAATAATAATAATAATAATAGTAATAATAATATTAATAATAATCGTAATAATATTAATAATAATAATAATCGTAATAATAATAATAATATTAATAATAATAATAATAATCGTAATAATATTAATAATAATAATCGTAATAATATTAATAATAATAATCGTAATAATAATAATAATAATATTAATAATAATAATAATAATAATAATAATCGTAATAATATTAATAATAATAATCGTAATAATAATAATAATAGTAATAATAATAGTAATAATAATATTAATAATAATAATAATCGTAATAATATTAATAATAATAATCGTAATAATAATAATAATAATAATAATGTATTTATGTAATTTTCTCTGTTTTTGCACAAATTTTTATCACACTACAATTATTATATGAAAAATTCTTGTGCATCTTTTGACTGAATGTGGGAAATAGAGATGAGCGAATTTACAGTAAATTTGATTCGTCACGAACTTCTCGGCTCGGCAGTTGATGACTTTTCCTGCATAAATTAGTTCAGCTTTCAGGTGCTCCGGTGGGCTGGAAAAGGTGGATACAGTCCTAGGAAAGAGTCTCCTAGGACTGTATCCACCTTTTCCAGCCCACGGGAGCACCGGAAAGCTGAACTAATTTATGCAGGAAAAGTCATCAACTGCCGAGCCGAGAAGTTCGTGACGAATCGAATTTACTGTAAGTTCGCTCATCTCTAGTGGGAAAGTATCTGAAGTATTAGTCGGACTTTCTGGCAGCCACCTGACGTCTTCCAGACACATTTCAGTCTTTTTGCATTTTTTCTGTATCTGTACTTTTTATTTTTTTTAATTTTTTTATTTCTTCTTCTTGTTCCCCTGGGAATCTCTTCTGTCAGAGATGAGAGACGCGGCCTTTTATGTTTTGGTGGAAGAAAACAGAAATATTTTCCTGCCAAAGGTTACATTTCATCTCTTCGGTGTCTGAGGTTTCCAGACGTTCACTTATCAGAAGTTCACGGTGTCAATTTAACCCCGAAAGAATCAATTCCAAAAGAGAAAAATCACTGGTCTATAAGGTCAGGTGTAATGATTAGAAATATAGTCATAGGACGTTTATGTCATCACCCTAGTGCCACCAAAAATTTCCTAATTTAAAAAGATCCTTTTTGGGTGCAAATGGGCACAATACAGTGATCCCGTAACATACGATGGTGATCCGTTCCAAATGGACCATCGTTTGTTGAAACCATCGCATGTTGAGGGATCCGTGCAATGTAAAGTATAGGACAGTGGTCTACAACCTGCGGACCTCCAGATGTTGCAAAACTACAACACCCAGCATGCCCGGACAGCCAACGGCTGTCCGGGCATGCTGGGAGTTGTAGTTTTGCAACATCTGGAGGTCCGCAGGTTGAAGACCACTGGTATTGGAGGTTATACTCACGTGTCCCCGCCGCTCCGGACCGTCACCGCTGCCCAGGATGTCGCCTTCCATCGCTGTCGCTGCGTCCCCGGGGTGTCCCCGACGCTCCGGCAAGGCCTCTGCTTCCCCGGCATCCTCGCTCTCCGTCGCTCATCCTCGCTCCTATTGGATGACGGGACGGCGCGCGCAGCGACGTGATGACGACGATGGAGAGCGCCGACGATGCAGGGGATCCCGAAGAGGACGTGCCGGAGCCCCGAGGACAGGTAAGACTGTTGAGACACAATTAGCTCCTAGCAGGCTATAACTACCCCTCCCCCTTTACTACAATAAATAATTAAATAATAACTGACACATCAACAATGTAACTTTTCCATGGGTGGGGATCGGCCACAGCTTTATTTATAAAATTACTTATATAATTAACAATTTAACTGTAACAAGGACACCGATTGGCTTCTTACCAACCCGAGAGGTGCTGCCACACTGTCCTGTGTGGAGGTCTACCCCGGGTTGACCCCGCTTTCACCGTCTTCTTACCGCCACGGAGGAGACCAGTTAGCCCTACACTGGGCTCCGACCCCCACCCAAGAGATATCGGACAGCCAACATCTGGGGCCACCTCAGCCCCCCGGACACACCCAACACATTTCCTCTCCAGGAAATCCGCCCAACACATTTCCTCTCCAGGAAATCCGCCCAACACGTTTCCTCTCCAGGAAATACACCCAACACGTTTCCTCTCCAGGAAATACACCCAACACATTTCCTCTCCAGGAAATCCGCCCAACACATTTCCTCTTCAGGAAATCCGCTCAACACATTTCCTCTCCAGGAAATCCGCCCAACAAATTTCCTCTCCAGGAAATCCGCTCAACACATTTCCTCTCCAGGAAATCCGCCCAACAAATTTCCTCTCCAGGAAATACACCCAACACATTTCCTCTCCAGGAAATACACCCAACACATTTCCTCTCCAGGAAATACACCCAACACGTTTCCTCTCCAGGAAATACACCCAACACGTTTCCTCTCCAGGAAATACACCCAACACGTTTCCTCTCCAGGAAATCCACCCAACACATTTCCTCTCCAGGAAATACACCCAACACATTTCCTCTCCAGGAAATACACCCAACACATTTCCTCTCCAGGAAATACACCCAACACATTTCCTCTCCAGGAAATACACCCAACACATTTCCTCTCCAGGAAATACACCCAACACGTTTCCTCTCCAGGAAATACACCCAACACATTTCCTCTCCAGGAAATACACCCAACACGTTTCCTCTCCAGGAAATACACCCAACACGTTTCCTCTCCAGGAAATACACCCAACACGTTTCCTCTCCAGGAAATACACCCAACACGTTTCCTCTCCAGGAAATCCACCCAACACATTTCCTCTCCAGGAAATACACCCAACACATTTCCTCTCCAGGAAATACACCCAACACATTTCCTCTCCAGGAAATACACCCAACACATTTCCTCTCCAGGAAATCCGAGGTACCTGCCGCCAGGACCTTTTTTTTTATTTGTGTTTTTTTTTTTTTTTCTTTTAAATAACTCTTGCGTGAACTCATCTCTCTGACTCACCCATACATCGAAGAGTGCTGCAGCATTCACACCACCTTGCGCAAGCCGCTCGCAAAACAAAAACCAAATGGGAAACATCAAACTGGGCAAAAATAGCAACACCACATGCAGATCGCCAGTTCCCCACGCGCTGCACTACCCTCTCCGGAAACCCAGCCACCTCCGCCGACCCCGACACAAAAGAGCGAGAATCCCGAACTCACAACACCCCATCCCATCAAAGAAAAGCAAAAATCCAAAACAGTCCAAAACCCGAAGAAATAATCGGGGACGGGAGCAAAAAATCAAACAGGGGGGGGGGGGGCTAGTCAAACAATAGGACGACAACCGGTAAAAAAGTCATTTGCGGACCTTCATGCAGCACAAGCTGCGTGTCCTGGATCGCCTAAGCAGTCTCGGACCGACGGGCCTACAACGGCAGAAAATAGGCACCCAAATACACACCACACACCCAGTCCTATGGAAGGAGATGAGGAGAAAGGAAGTGCCCCATCCACATAGCCCCGAAAAAAGCCAGCGCAAAACCTCGGATCAGAAAAAACGACGCAAAAGCGATGACCAAAAATCCGACCCGCAGCCGCCAACAAGCGACCCAAAAACTGATAGGAAAAACAGGTCGCCGACAGCAAGGCCACCCACTCCCGGGCCCAGCCCCTAAGTATACACCCACATCCCACCAACCGCAGAGCAGAAAAGAAAAAATCACCCCCCCCCCCCCCACCGCCATGCGCCGTGCGGCAACCGCACCCCACTGGATCGCAGTACAGCAGGTTTAAAGCCACCCAACTTAATTTTTTATTTTTTATTGTTTAGTAGGTTATTCACATGAACAGGGGAAGAGTACCCAGCGTCACACACTAAGAATGTTATTTGGATGTACTGATAACACAGCCCAAATCTCAAACCGCCTTGGAGAGTTGACACAGAAGTTAACGTCCGTGATCACATCCTATGAAAATGAAAAAGGAAATTAAAACATCCGAGCCTTTTAAGGTTACTTCAAGGGGCATTCCAGGCATGAAAAAACAAATACCTATCCACAGACACATTTGGAACCTCCGGGACACTCCTCTACTGTAGACATCCCGGAACCTCCACACCAACCACTCGCAAGCGCCGTACCGTGAGTGCGACCAAGTCGCAGGAGCCACCAAAGCGGACCAAGAATTACACCACTCTCCACGATGACCCACGGGCCAGCCACACAAGCAACCCTCCAACTCCGCCCGAGGGAGCAACATCCGGAACTACTACGAAAAAGAGCGGGACAAAGCGTCAAAACCCATGCCGACCCCAGGGAGCGTAGCCCTGAAAAAAATCGGAACTCCAAACAGCGAAGCACTAGGTGCAACAAGCCAAGCACAGGAAGAAAGCCGAAAGAGATATGAACAGTGACAACGCCCCTAATGTCACACTGACAACACGCCCCACAATCACTCAAATCACACCCTAGAAAAGAAGAAAAGCATCACAAAATTAGCGCGCAACCAAGCGCAGGGGCCATGCCAACCCACACAGTATCTTTACAATTCCAGAACATGAGCTGCCGAAGCAAGCACCCAAAGTCCCACAACCAACACCAAGGGAAAAGCGCAAACAAAACCCCAAGCATGGCAGAAACCCACTGACTATCAAGACCCAGGGGTAAACCACCCCGCAGCACCGCTGGAAAACCAACCACCACACCAACAACCGACCAAACCAGCCACATCTGAGAACAGAGCGAGCTCCCTGTGCGCTGCAATGGGGGACTGAAAGCAGGCCTGTCCACTGCACGACTCCAGAAAAACCCCAACCAACCGAAATGTCAGCCCATAGCGTACCAGGGGCACATATGCGGGGGCACAGATACCACACACCCTCGGTGGCCAGAGACAACCTGCAGGAAAAAACTCCGCCCAGAACCATATTCCAAGTGGAACATTCCGTAAACCACAGGAACCGGAACAGGGGGACCTGGCGAGCCCCGAGGAAACCAAAACAGAGAAAACGCAATCACTCCCTGTCCACAGGAAAGCTGCAGGCCAATGCAGCATGCGGAAGACAGCAACAAACCACACCCCAACAAGCGTAGAGCACAGGAGAATCACCCTCCGGAATACCACCACGAACAGAAGGAACCCACAAGGAAAGACAAACTGAGACTCAAGCGAAACTGTCACGATGCCGGCTGGCAGGTAGTGGATCCTCTGTGCCAGAGAGGGATGGCGAGGACCGCGCTAGTGGACCGGTTCTAAGTCACTACAGGTTTTCACCAGAGCCCGCCGCAAAGCGGGATGGTCTTGCTGCGGCGGTAGTGACCAGGTCGTATCCACTAGCAACGGCTCACCTCTCTGGCTGCTGAAGATGCTGAAGATAGGCGCGGTACAATGGAGTAGGCAGAAGCAAGGTCGGACGTAGCAGAAGGTCGGGGGCAGGCGGCAAGGATCGTAGTCAGGGGCAACGGCAGGAGGTCAGGAACACGGACTAGGAACAGACAAGGAATGCTTTCACTAGGCACAAGTGCAACAAGATCCGGCAAGGGAGTGCAGGGGAAGTGAGGTAATATAGGGAAGTGCACAGGTGATTACCAATTAAGCTAATTGGGAAGATTGGGCCAGGCACCATCATTGGCGCACTGGCCCTTTAAATCGCAGAGACCCGGCGCGCGCGCGCCCTAGGGAGCGGGGCCGCGCGCGCCGGGACAGGACCGAGGGAGAGCGAGCCAGGTACGGGGACCGGGGTGCGCATCGCGAGCGGGCGCTACCCGCATCGCGAATCGCACCCCGGCTGAAGGCGGGACCGCAGCGCACCCGGTCAGTGGATCTGACCGGGGCGCTGCAACAACGAAGATGAGGCGAGCGCTCCGGGGAGGAACGGGGACCCGGAGCGCTCGGCGTAACAGTACCCCCCCCCTTGGGTCTCCCCCTCTTCTTGGGGCCAAAGAACCTGAAAAAAAACTCAATTTTTCCGTGAAGAGGTCCGATGCAAATTAGGAGGGGTTCAGTGTGGAAACGTACAAGACAGTCCAATCTTTTATTGTAAAAACAATAGATGTAGAGGGGTCTGGCGAGACTGGTCACAGGAACGTAGAACCTGTTGATGAGAGAGGCCAAAAAAAATTTTCCTGCAGATCCGGAATCCAAGAAGAGCATAGTAGAGAAGGAGAAGGTAGAGGCAGATATCCGCACAGGCACAGTAAGGCGTGGAGAAGCAGAGTTGACATCAAGAACTGTGTCACCTTCGTGCGGAGTCAGCGTGCGTCTTTCCAGGCGGGGAGGACGGATAGGACAATCCTTCAGGAAGTGTTCGGTACCGGCATAGTACAGGCAAAGATTCTCCATGCGGCGTCGTGTCCTCTCTTGAGGTGTCAAGCAAGACCGGTCAACATGCATAGCCTCCGCGGCGGGAAGCACAGGAACAGATTGCAGAGGACCAGAGGAGAGAGGAGCCGGAGAGAAAAAACGCTTCGTGCGAACAAAGTCCATATCCAGGCGGAGCTCCAGACGCCATCCGGAAGAACGCATGTCAATGCGAGTGGCTAGATGAATGAGTTCATGTAGGTCAGCAGGAGTCTCTCGTGCGGCCAGAACATCTTTAATGTTGCTGGATAGGCCTTTTTTAAAGGTCGCGCAGAGAGTCTCACTATTCCAGGACAACTCGTAAGCAAGAGCACGGAACTGAATGGCGTACTCGCCAACGGAAGAAACACCCTGGGCCAGGTTCAGCAGGGCAATCTCGGCTGAAGAAGCTCGGGCAGGTTCCTCAAAGACACTTCGAATTTCCGAGAAGAAGGAGTGTACAGAGGCAGTGACGGGGTCATTGCGGTCCCAGAGCGGTGCGGCCCATGACAGGGCTTTTCCAGACAGAAGGCAGAACACGAAAGCCACCTTAGACCTTTCAGTAGGAAACTGGTCCGACATCATCTCCAAGTGCTGGGAACATTGCGAAAGAAAGCCATGGCAATACTTAGAGTCCCCATTAAATTTGTCCGGCAAGGACAGGCGGAGGCTAGGAGTGGCCACTCGCTGCGGAAGGGGTGCAGGAGCTGGCGGAGGAGATGATTGCAGAAGAAGTTGCGAATGTTGGCGCACTTCCGACAGCTGGTGGGTTAGAAGGGCGACCTGTCGGGCGATATCAGAGGCAACTGGCAGGGGATGTTGGTGCAAAATGGTGGACACTTCCGACAGCTGGTGGGTTAGATGGGCGATCTGTCGGGCGATATCAGAGACAACTGGCAGGGGAACCTCAGCGGGATCCATGGCCGGATCTACTGTCACGATGCCGGCTGGCAGGTAGTGGATCCTCTGTGCCAGAGAGGGATGGCGAGGACCGCGCTAGTGGACCGGTTCTAAGTCACTACAGGTTTTCACCAGAGCCCGCCGCAAAGCGGGATGGTCTTGCTGCGGCGGTAGTGACCAGGTCGTATCCACTAGCAACGGCTCACCTCTCTGGCTGCTGAAGATGCTGAAGATAGGCGCGGTACAATGGAGTAGGCAGAAGCAAGGTCGGACGTAGCAGAAGGTCGGGGGCAGGCGGCAAGGATCGTAGTCAGGGGCAACGGCAGGAGGTCAGGAACACGGACTAGGAACAGACAAGGAATGCTTTCACTAGGCACAAGTGCAACAAGATCCGGCAAGGGAGTGCAGGGGAAGTGAGGTAATATAGGGAAGTGCACAGGTGATTACCAATTAAGCTAATTGGGAAGATTGGGCCAGGCACCATCATTGGCGCACTGGCCCTTTAAATCGCAGAGACCCGGCGCGCGCGCGCCCTAGGGAGCGGGGCCGCGCGCGCCGGGACAGGACCGAGGGAGAGCGAGCCAGGTACGGGGACCGGGGTGCGCATCGCGAGCGGGCGCTACCCGCATCGCGAATCGCACCCCGGCTGAAGGCGGGACCGCAGCGCACCCGGTCAGTGGATCTGACCGGGGCGCTGCAACAACGAAGATGAGGCGAGCGCTCCGGGGAGGAACGGGGACCCGGAGCGCTCGGCGTAACAGAAACCTACCCACTGGCACATCAGCGAAAGCACCCAGGACAACATACAGGAGTCCCATGCCTACCAAAGAATAGGGCGCAAAACAGAAGAAAACATCAGACAAATACAGTAGGACAAATAAAGCAGCGGAGAGGGACTACAACTAATGATGGAGAGAAAAAACAAACAAAGGGGGAGAAAACCAAAAGAAAAAACCCTAACTGGGTGGCAGCCACCGATTCAGAATAAGGAACAAGCCTCGGCAGCTAAGTCCACAAAAACCCGGCCATCCAGAGCGTGAGGCCAAAAGACCACTCACCGCCCATCACGCTCAGCTGCAGAAAATGATACCCTACCAGAGTACCCTGTAAAGAAGAGACGCACCCAACTCACAACCAGAGACCAACATAGACATACACCCATATCCGAGACCAAACTCAACAAACACACGGGAACAAAAGGCAGACACTACACAGAACAAAGCCATAAGCACACTAACCTGGGAAGGAGAGGGCACTGACCCAGCCTAGCCAGCTGAAGACAACCGGCCCGCCAAAACCCCAAGGGCAGGCACTAAACTAGAGCTCACCCCCACCCCCCAACAGGAACACTCACCAATTCCAGAAGATGGAGAAGCACAACAGCTGGAAGAACCACTTCACCACCGCTGCAGGCGTGGGACAAGGCACGCTGGAGACCATCGGGTCGCGGGCACTCGGCTGCCGGCACCGGAAACCAGCAGTAGAGGACTCCGAGGCACTGTATGAGGCAGAGGAGGAGGAGGGAGAACCCCTGCGGGAAGAACCGAACCACCTACTCCCTGCAGGTGAGCAGAAGGCCCAAAAAACACCGCCTGTATGGCCTTCCAGGGCCATAGCAGCGACAAAGATGTCTATGCTCCCATCCGGCCCCAAAGGGGGAAGAGCAACATGAAAACATGGGCACTCCCTACGCCTCCATGGGGGCACTGGAGCTGCAGGAGGAAGAAGGACAGCAGTGGCAGCAGGTGGGGGGAGGGTTGGGAACTCGGGGCGAAGGGGTGATGGGGGAGGTGGAGGGTGAGCGCAGTGGCTGCAAGAACCATGGGGAGTACTGGTGAAGCAGGAGGAAAAGGGGTGCAGCAGCAGCCACGGCAGCAGTGGGAGGGGGGGTGCTAGTGTGGTGGGGGTGAGGAGCTGGGTAAATGAGTGGGGACAGTATGAGGGCTCATTAATTTTGCGCCGTGATCCAAAGTTGTCCGCGGTACCGGTGTCTTTGTGATCAGGTTTTTTTTTTTTTGCTGTGTATCCACATTTTTGGGTATAAAAAAGTGATCAAAATACGCTATTTCGGACTTTGGAATTTATTTAATATATTATAATTATCATTTTTACATTTTCTTTTTTTTTTTTGTGCATACGCCATTGACGGAGCGCATCAATGGAAGATATATTTATATAGTACGGACATGTACGCACGTGGCGATACCATATGTGCGTTTATGTTTGGTGTAATATACAGTTTTTTATTTAATATACAATTTTTTTTATTTAATTTTTTTTATTGCTTTTTATGTATAGGGTAAAAGGGGGGGGGGGGGTGATCCAAACGTTTAATATGGAAAGGGTTAATGATCTTTATTAACTTAACTTTAACTTTTTTTTTTTTTTCTTTGCAATGCTATAGCTCCCATAGGGAGCTATAACACTGCATACACTGATCATTACAAAGGTCACTTGCCATGTATTAACATGGCAATGATCTGGGTTATCGGCGATTGATTGCTCAAGCCTGAATTTCAGGCTTGGAGCAATCAATGGACGAGCGGACGCGCAGGAGGCAGGTGAGTGACCCTCCTGCTGCGTTCCAGCTTATCGGGACATCGCTATTTAATCGCGATGGTCCCGATCAGCCCGACTGAGCAGCCGGGATGCTTGTATTATTACTTTCAGATGCGGCGATCAACTTTGATCGCCGCGTTTAAAGTGGTAATGCCGGACATCAGCCCGAACGGCGATGTCCGGCATTCGCATGGGTCCTGGTTGCTAATAGCAATTGGGACCCACCGGCTACGATGCATTACAGCCAGAGACGTGCAAATGGACGTTAATAAATGCCCATTTGCGCAAAGGAAGATAAACAGCAGCAGCCACCCAGGGGCCGCCACCGCAGA